>NC_142188.1:23436041-23737500 GCF_026936395.1 Plectropomus leopardus
ATTTCTATGGACCTCACTCGGCGAAACCTACCATGATTGCGCCGTAAATTATGTGTACGAGTCCTGGTTAGATGATTGGCTGCCGAGAACGGGGAAGTGGGCACGCGATTGGTTTAGCTGTTGTGTCAATCAACAACGGTCCACGCACCGGGGAGGCAGGGTAGGTTGTTAAAGTCTATGGTTCATCCTCCTGGCGCGTGAGGTGATGGGCGAGTAACGCCGGGCCACTGGGATGCAAAGTGCAGTTTTTTTTTGTTTTGTTTTTCTCATCTTTTCATTTTTCATTTCAACAGTTTTGAAAACCATACATCCAGCCGTAAGTACAAGAATTTACAAAAAATAAGAATAATAAGACAAGTAGGCCTTGGTACAAACAGAATGAAATAAAATAAAATACAATAAAATAAAATAAAATAAAATAGACATACGTATGAACTCACAGGGGTTTACCTAATTAGTTATATTATAAAGCTGTAATATTACCGTAAATTAATATTTTGGGGGATTTTTTTATTATCATATTTTTAAGTTTAATAATGTTTAAGATATGTATCTAGAGCCGATTTTTTTTAAAAGTGGCAGGCTATATAAGGGCAGTTTCTTTAAATATGTTATTTTATGAATTTTAAATTTAGCAAATGTTCGTGCCAAAAAGTCTTTGGAGATCAGTCTTCTTTTTCATGTTTATTTTTGGCAATATATGAGAGCAAGATTTGCAGTGTTTTGAGTTAATGTTTCATGCCATTGCAAAGAAAAGTGTTGGATGAAGTGATATCATAGGATATATAGAGTATATTTGTACTGTAAGCCTTCATTATAGGTCTAGTAACCTTCTACCTACTAAACCTCTGTCATTAAAATCGTAACATGTTGCAAATGTAAAAATTTAAATGTAAAAATTGCCTGTCCATATAAACTCTCGTGCTAAGATAGATTTAGTTGCATGATATGTCCAGGTTTTCATGATGGAGTATTTATTAAAAATAATGATTATGATAATAATAAGAAGAAACTTTGTTAATATAGCTCCTAACATACAAGAACTGTAGCACAAAGTGCTTTAAAATAAGGGCATTGTTTGCACAGTGCTTTACGTGAAAATATATAGAAGAGACAGGCCAGCAAGGCAATTCAGTGCTAAAGGGCATTTAAATAAAGTTTTAAAACAAAAAATAATATGAAAATACAGTACATAGAAGGCATTGCAGTTTAATAGTAGTAGTAATATCATGCATCTTAAAATTCTTAATCATAAAACCCTAAATCAATAAATCAAACAAGATACATTTCAATGGAATTTCAGCAATGCAAAATGTAAAAAGAAAGAAAGAGTGAGTAATTGACAAAATTTGCATCCCCAATATGTGTTCCTAATATGCCTGGAACTTGCCTTGCTTGTGACCCTAGAGTATAATTGTAGTGTAATTGTTTGGATCATAGCCGTTATAATCATTTTGAACAGCAGTATCTGAGATAGCTATTATAATGTGATTTTAATAATTGTGACTAACTGCACAAAAGGACAGCAATGCATAGCCTGCCCTTGTTCATGGAAGAGGACAGTATCTCACAGGATAGACCAGATCAGACCAGTAAGTCGGCCGTCATATGTGAGAGGCTGGTTCCAGAGACCACCGTCTGTCATCTGTTGTGTTAGCTCTGCTCCGGTCCAGACCCATCTGCTCCTGAGACCGCTGACATTATCTGAGAGTGGAAAATATATTTCATCCAAGCTGTACTCTGATCCAGATCCAGATATTTTAAATCGAGGGTTATTTTAGTGAAATACATCCTGTTTGTATGTCATTCACTCAGCTGTTACAGCCCAGTGAAAATACTTTCTTATAAAAAGCCTACATCAATAACTTTAACAGAAAACTGACAGTATAGGTGGACGCTTTGTCCCTGTCCCATTTGTGCTAATTATATCGAACTCATATTACAAAGTGTAAACGAGTTATGTTTTCCAGGACCATGGTGGACAATTTCTCTCACCGCATTCACCAGACAGCTCATATTCCAGTCAAATTAAAGATATTTATCTCATTGAGCTGCTGCCCTTTTTAGGAAATTAAGACAAAGTAATCAGCTCTCACATCTGGCACAGAAATTCATAATTTGCCCTTGTAATATCTTAATTACTTTTCCACTCTAACTGTCTAATATGGATTTAAAAATATTAGAATGTCATGTCATTGCCTGCTTATTTAAAACCACAATGGGACATCTGAAGAACTTTTAGTCAGAGCCCTGGGAATAGCAAATTAAAGTATCTTCTTTAATCTATTTTTAAACAAAGACAAGACTGGCTGACTTGGAATTGGCCATTGCAGTTTTCTCTGTACTAATCAAACCAAACCGCTAGATGTCAGTCTTGCAACATTAGAAGCAGCAAGTGAGTCTGTTGAGAAACTGAGTAAAGCCAGTGATCAGAGTTGGCATTGCATACAATACCTTCAAAGAGGCTTGTGATTCCAAACTTATAAATATTGGCAGATATTTCACAGAGGCATGTAGGCACTGCTGTTTTTAGACAATCTTGCTGTAAATCTAATATGCTCTCTCTGGTGTTTTTATATCTGAGGGAGAAGTGTTAAGAAGGAGAATGGACTTCAACCAGAGGCTTCAAAACCTCTTCGTCAGCAAGCATCCCACCCAAGTGTAGCATCTTTGTGAAAGAGGCTGAATCATAGTGTTGTGCTGACCTCTGACCTTTTACTTTGACCTTTAAATTCAAAGTTTTGACCAGGGGTACGTTTAATCTGAGAGTGGCGTACACTGTTTTCCTACGGTTTTCAGGCTAAACATGTCACCTTAAAACAGTATGCTATAGGCTTTATGGCTTTCTTCCTCTGGTTTGGTGGGTGTGTCAGAGGTGTATCCAATCAGCAGCGATGTGTGTATTACCCAAGTTCTGTTAGATATTTATTAATTGTACATAAAGTTTTTGTTTTTATTTCATACTTGCTTTGGCAGTGTAGACACAGGTTTTCCCAAGTCAATAAAAGTTCCTTTGAATTGAAGTGAATTCAGCCTTGCCATATCAAAAGGCACTGTGCCTGCGTAACACAACAGGGTGTTCAACACATCTCTGTTTCTGTTTAAATAAACGGTTTGTTAGGGCTGAGCAAACCCAAGACTTGAAAACTTGAAGTATCTTTGTTTATGCTGACTAACTTGTTATTCTATAGTCATATTTTTTTGGTATGAGATTAAAGCCTCTGCACAACCACAGTCAACTCAAACAGGTGTTTTCACTTCTGTTGCCTGATTAAAACTCTCCTTGGGACTGTGTTTGCATGTACAATCTTCTCTCTCTTCTCTCTTGTTGCACCTGTAAGGGCAGGACAGTTTACCTTGTCATTATTCTATTTGGTCAATAGAGTTTGGTGATCACGTTATTTCAACCAGAGTAGAAGTGTCAGATTAACTGAAGGCAACTGTGAGGATCTCAATATGATAATAAATTACCTTTTTTTTTGGTGATTTGGTAATGATACCTGTCTTTTGGGTTCTTTTTAACAGAGGGTGATTAAAGTAATAGCATACATTACGTCTGGTATTTTGCTAATTAGTGATAATTTTGGTTCAGTCATTGTGCAAAAGGTGGAATGCAGAATATATGATGTGTAATGAGCAGCAAAAAGATCAACCTTGGCTGTCTCTTCCCAGGGATGAGTTTATTGTGCAGGGCTGAATCTGTATATTCCAAACATTGGAGGATCTATTTGTGTAGGACTGCGTAGGCATTTTTTTATTGTCATGGTTACAGCACAAGGAGATTAAGCTGATGCCTGTACCTACAAGCCACTGGCAAGAACAATGCATCGTCTAATCTCTTGTTGGCTGTTTTTCATTCAATCATAGCAACGTAATTACAGCAAGCAACAGAATTATCTACAGAGAAATGCACAAAATTACCCATAACTTCAAGTGAGCCCCGAGACTAAAGAAATTAGAATTTCAGCAATTGTTGTTTATACGTGTTCTTATGTCAATATCCATAAGTCCTTTGATGGGTTTTTAGTGACTATTTGGCTTTAGTAAATTTCTGTGAAGGGATTATATCATCATGTCTGTTCTCAGTCAGTGCTTATAATGAAACACATGATTTGTTTAGTGCCGTAATTGGTGGTTTCTGGGGCTTAGTTGACGCCTATAGATGTAGCACTAAATACTTTTACTCTGTGGGGAGCTCTGTTGAAAACTGGGCTCAAGCCATTAATGTTCAACTGACCCTTGAGGCCTTCATTTATTTAGTGTTTTTCATATCTTGCCAATGACAACAAAAGTGTCTCTTACTGAAAGCCTCAGATGACATTTGACAGTGTTAATCTAGAGAATGCTTGTTAAAGCCTGTAGAGGGTTTGTAAAGGTGATTTCTGGAAAACGAAACAATTCCTGAGCCATATACACATGTAAAGAATGCACCATTTTTTACACAAATTTGTACAAAAAAATAATTTGCAGAATAGTTCTAATATGGTCATTAGAGATGGAAATAGTTTTGCAGCACTTTTGCACTGGCAGATTCTGTGCTGGGATTGCTGAGTGCTGTCTTTGACGCAATGCCAGCCCTGAACATGAAAACACTATCGTTTGGTGGTTTGTGTGGGTTCTTTTCAACCTTCCAATCAAACATGTGTCTGCCCATATCATCCATTGTGTCCTGTCTTATATTATGCTCATCTGTTCCACAGATGTGAGAAGCGGCTTTCTATTGTGATGAAAGGAGCCCAAAGAAGCACCTCAGTAGAGAACAACTTATCTTTGCACAACTCTGATACACACCTCTATACATTAATTTTGTTTGTTTATGTGTTCAGTATCCACTGAGTATATAAGAAAGGCAGAGATTAAAAACCACTGGAAATGTTGGCACAGTTTTCATTGTTACTGATGGCAGCACCATTAAAGGGATAGTTTAGATTATTTGAAGTGGAGTTGTATGGAGTACTTACCCATAGACAAACAGTAGATGCCAGTCGGCAGACCCATAGTTTGGAGAAGCAGGCTGGAGTCTGATATGGAAGCTAAGCAATCTACTGCTGTGGATGGAGGTCAGCAACAAAATGTGTTTTAGCCACCTTAAAAAACACACTTTATGATAATATTATTACAATATTATTTTAAGTATGCTCTATATTAAGTGTTTTCATTGCTTTACCTTAATGTCAAACAGTGATTTTAAACAAGAAAATGAAGCTGTTATATCACTCAAAGTTTGACTCCATTCAGAAAAACAGTCATTTAACATTGCTGAAAGCAAGAGGTACTGCTGCCTCGGATAGTTATTTTGTTTGTTTTATTGTGTGACTAAAGCATTTAAAAGGGTTAGCTTGAAATTCACCAAAGTTACACAAAAACTCAAACTAACTAACGGATTAAAGCAACTGTAGACCAGCAGCTCCCATGTTTAAAGAGGTAAAGTTATTGCTTTTGTCAGTGTAGTATAGTGTCTTTGGTGAGAGCATAGATGGGAAACTGGAGCCATCAACAGCTTCCCTGTTGAAATGAGCTACCTGATAGAAAGTTAAAGCAGTAAAGATATTCTCAGTATACTGCAAAATTAGACTGATATTATTTTTTTTATAAATGGTTGGCTAAATGCATACTATTACTTCCTTCCATCAACAGCAGTACAATGCTTAGTTTTTGAGTCAGACTCCAGCCTGTTCACCAAGCTGGGGGCATACCAACTGACACCTACTGTATGTAATACACTGACTGTGTATAAGTACTCCATAAAACCCCACCTCAAAAAAAAAACCCATCCCATTGATTTGTGAAGAATACTCAGAGCAGTTACAAACCTTTCTTTTTAAAACTCCTCTTCTATGTGCAGCTTTACTGTAGGCTGTATATACTGCCCTGTATCTCAGATTTAAAGATTATAGACTTATACCTCTAATTTCCTAAGGTAATTCTTATTTCTGGTTTTGGCAACTGTTTTATTCATGATTACAAGCATTTTTTTGGTTAAAAATCACAGTCCTCTCCAATCTGTAATTCCACTGTAAGAGCAATTTGTCTTGAGATGCATTGTGATGTACTGATGTGAATAAAGTGGTTTACTCAGTGGTACTTTGTTTAGTCTACATCCTTAGAATGGGTTTGGGGTTGGATTAAAAAGGCATCACACTGTGAGTATTCTTTTCCTGCAGGGTTCCTGTGGGTTGTAGCTTTGGCAAAATGTGTTGCAACGGCTCCCTCTGTTTATTTTACTCTGTTTGATAAAGCCCCCATCCAGCATGTCTCTTCACACCAGAGCGTGCCTGCTCTCTGCCTGCTCAAAGCAGCAGGAATTCCTTCCTGATCGCTGGCTGAACCCAAGTTGAATAGATTTAGTGTGGATAGATGTTCAGCATGTTCAGATGTTCAAAGGACATGTAGAAAGAGTGATCCAAACTGTTATGGCTTCTATGTATCAACATTTTTTGCGGGATAATTCCACTCATATAATCAGTCTGTTATATTTCCCCTATTTTTCCCCAGAACAATAATTCCTTTTTATACAACTGTGACTTTTTCAGAAATGTAAAATTCTCTGTCTCAAGATGATGAAACCCTCTAACGAATTATGTCTATGTATTCATAACAGATAACACATCTATTAAAACATGATTGGCACTTTTCCTCTCAACAACAGCAAGACAAGTTTACACAGACATCTGATGGCATGTGGTACTAAAGCTGGCCCCTAAAGGCTAGCTGGCCCGTCTTCAGTACTCTGCACCCTGGTCCCAGCTCTCTCCTCATTAATTGCTCAACAGCACTCTTTCATCTCTGTTGACTTGATCCAAAGAAAACAACATTACGTTGCACATTAAGACTAAAGAATGTGCTTGTTTTGGTCCACCCATACAACTTTTGCTTGGACCATAAACATAAAAGGCCCTGTTTGAGATCGGTGATGATATTAGTCTGGTGTTGAATGTAGATGATCTGGAGTTAAGTGTTGTTTGTTACATATCGCTAAATGTTGTACAGTTTAGGCCAGTAGTAACTCAAATTTTTAATAATAAAGCTGTCTTTTATTACAGACTCTGAGATAGGAATTATGATGTCAGTGAAAGATCTTCAGTTTATTCAAACAGTATTTTGAGGGAGCAATAATCTCTGTACATGTCCACCATCATTGAGAACTTCTATGTATCATACCCCTTGCAGTTTTTCTTAACAGGCTGTGATGATGAAATCTTTCATGTGTAGACAATGACTGGTTTGGTTTTGACTGGTTCGTACTCATGAAGGCTACACATTTGTCTCTGTCTAAAGCAATGCTGAATACTTTTCTTCAGGGTTTAGTTATCAGCTGCTTGACAGGTTCAGTAAAATAAATAAATAAATACATAAAAAATCAGGATGGGCACATCTTGTCTGCTATTTGACTGTTTGTTAGTGTTAAGGGAAATGGATAAAAGGGAGAAGGAATGCAACGCAACAAAGCCCCATGACCAGACTTGAACTAGAGATGTCGAAGTTAAATGGTAATGTCTCAGACTGTCGGGCAACCTGGATATCCTGATGGGAGAAAAATCCTAAATTTCAAACATTTACAGTTTTCAGCCTTTTGTACTACCAATCCAGAGTGTGAGCTTGTCTTTATACTCATGCATTTTCAGTGACATTCATATTCATATGGGGAGAGATGTTGAGTTGAAACATAAAAGGAACACCAGTTTTCTTTCCATCGACAGCTGATATTCTGAAGACATTTTTGCATACCATAGCTGAAAAATGCAAGAGTCATTTTTAACATTAACGATACTTGCATCCCATTTAGGTGAGTCAGTCTCAGAGTCATGTTATAATGTATGCTGGCTCACTGGAATGGCTCCTTGGACACCTAATGGAGCTGAGCAATCATTAAAGAAATTAGCTGGACCTGTGCACTTCATGCTAGAAGAAATATCTGCTGCGAGAGAAGTCTGTGTTTGAATAAAGTTGCACGGCTGCCACACAGCTATATAAGAAATTATTTGGTCATTTTGCATAACTGAAAACTGTATAAATACATTTACACACAATAAATCTATGTAACTACTCTTGGTTAAAAAAAGTCTAACAAGTCATTTGAGTATTATGTTTCACAACCACAGTTAATTTTAACTGTATAACTTGAATTATCTTACTTATTTGATTTTCTTTAGGATAATTAATGATATTTTTTAACACAGGACTCTCCAACAAGTAAGTGGATCTACAGACTCTTACAGCAACTCAGCTAGTACTAGCGACATATTTTTTCACATGTAAAATCATATTGACCATGATGGTAATATTTTATGTGCTGTTAAATGTTTTAATAATGATAAAGTTAGAGGGATTCACAAATATCTTGTAATCCAGTCAAACTTGAATTAACCTGGAAGAGCCCATTCTATACTATTGTGAGAAATTACCCTGGACAATGTGTGCCCAATTTATTTTGAATTGCTTTCTTATCCAAACAGTAATTAATTGCCATTATACCATATAGGCTACTGTACAATAAGAGAGCGGTAATCACATGAGAATTTAGTGGAGATTCCAGGAGATGCCCTGAAAAAACAAGGATGGGTAAGATCATGAAAACAAACAAATAAACAATCTTTAGTTTGTTCTTTTTTTTAAACTCATCTGCTTGAGACACGCATTGATGATGAGTTGCTGTAATATAACTTCACAAATATATCCTAAATTACTGCTGTTTTAAATCGGTGATTTACGTGTTTTCCACCACACAATAAATTCGTAGGCTATTTTTGTGTATGTATTTTGTGTACGCAAGTCAGTGGTAAAAGAAAAAAAAGAAACATTTGCAATTGCATTTTTTTCGATTTTCCTGCTGCAAAATCCACGCTTTATTTTGTGCAGCTCTATCCACGTGTGTTAATGTTTGCACTCAACGCACTTCCTTAGCAACGTGTATCTGAACCAGGAAGTACTTTCGCTATGCTTTAGCTAGCTAGCTGCGGTTAGCATAGAGGAGTGAAACTGAGTGGCAGCAAAGTTTGCTTCAGTTAGATTTATAGGTCCAGCGAGGGTATTTGTGTATTAAACACATGTCAGGTAACGTCGCGGTTAGCAGACAGTTGTGTCGTTGGTAGGAGAGGAGTGAAAACTGTAAGTTGAGATTGTTTTTTTTTTAGTGTGTTAGCTAACTGTTAGCTAATAAGCTAACGAAAACACAGGGCTGTTAGCTTAACTTAAACAACTTACTTGGATTTGATGTGCTGCCCTTCTGTAACAGTTAAACAGAAAGGTAAAAATGAAATAATGCTTGTTTAATAACTCAAACGTTTAACCAACAGACGTAACGATAAGTTACATTAACAGTAGCAACTGTTTAGAAAGTTGACAACGTCAACTCAGGTTAACGAGATTGGTGATAGCTTTATGTTATGTGCAAGTTTTGATATGTGGTATTGTTGATCTACCTATAAACGGCATATCTTTAGATGACGTTAGCTACAACGTAGATTATGTCCATTCACTATTTGTACTCGAGTTAGTACTTGAATATACGTTTATTGGTTCTCCACCTCTGTTAGACCACTGATAGTGATGAAGGGTAACTGAAGTTGGTTAGTGATGACTGTATGTGCCGAAAATACTGAAAATGTGCATATTCATTACTTCAACAACATAATGCATTGCAAGTGGAATCAGCTTGTGCTTTGGTGTTAAAACCTGTCTAGTACTCCCCTTTGTGGTCTCAGTGGTACATAGCAGAGAACCACTGTGGTGCTTTGCTGCAGCCTCTTTACACCTGTATTATCAAACAAAAATGTCATATCTTGTCTTGTAGTATACTTCAATTGTAATGTTTGTATTTATTTTCCTGTTGCAGGTGTGCCATAAAAATGATTTTCTCACCACTGTTTGATAGGCCATGATAGGCTTGTCAAGTTATGCAGGGGTTATGGAAAGTGTAATGAATTCTGCTGAAGAGCAGCAACCCTCCTCTCTCCTGGCCAACTCATGGTCCAAAAATCAGGAATCAAGCAAGAATCAGAAGCCAAGACATGTTGGTGGATTTGTATTAGTGCATGCAGGTAAGTGCACACACCACAGATTAGTATATTTCAGACTCACCCTAACTAGCTCTCCCCAAAGTCTGTCTTGACATGTGAAAAGAGGCTTTTGCGTATCCTGCTCATGCTGGTTAGAATTTGCTGCAGACCAATTTTTGTCTAGGGGTGCTGCTGTTTAAAAAAATACATAGAAGGACTAAAAGCAAGGTGTATCACGTTGTAGATTCTTTGAGCTATTTATCTCTATGTGATCAAGGATATGATGACCAGATTTTTGGTGTACTTATGCTGTTATTCTGACATTTTATAGTCCATAACTGTTATATGTTATGTGTCTAAAACTTTGTTAAATGTGCTGCTGCCTGCTCCGGCCAGGACACTCTTGTAATTATTATAATTTTCAAAATCAGGCTTTTCCCGGTTAAATAAATGAAAAAATACATATATCTAAAAAGCATTTTAGAAAGAAATACGAAGCAGCACCTCATAAGAAGTTAACATGATTCATAGAAGTATAGTATTCATAGTACCGTCAGGCAGTGGTGCAACTATTATGCACTAAAACAATAATTCTCCAAATATATTTTTCTGCTTCATCGTCAGCATCATCATTTATTTTTACATGTCAAGGAAAATAACATAATGGTACAAAATAAAGTTCAATACAATATAATTCTATATAAGAATCATGTGAAGGGACATCCCATGTAAGTTACCTAAGCTTTTGAGTGGGGCCCTTATAACATGTAACATCAAAGACAAAACAAATAAGCAAAACAAAAGAAACACTACCGTTAAACAAACAAACAGACAGAAGATCCCAAACATTCGCTACATCTGCATAGATCCAATATAACAGTTCCAGTACCATAGTAAAAGAAAAGAAAAACACAGGCTGATCCACTTATGGTCTCAGGGATTAAGAATACTGGCACAGAAGGTTAGAGAAAGTTCCTTTGGTAGACAGAAATGGGTATTTCATAACAAAAAATTAGCAGTAAAACAAAACAGCATTATGTTTGTGATAGGTGTCTCTTTAAGGTCTTTTTGAAGATGCAAATGGAATGAGATGTTTTAATGTTGTCATGTAGCTCATTCCATATTTGTGGCCCTCTGCACATGAAACTAAAGCGTGTGCATTTTAGCTTGCGCTTCTTACCTGTTATGAGGTTTTTTGTTCTGGTGTTATATGTATGTAGAGGAGAGCAAACAGGAACAAGCTCACATAAACGAAGCTTCAACTTGTGAACAACCTGGTACATTGTACACGCATGGTGGAAAATATGAATTCAAATAAATAAATAAAAGTTTGAGCAGACCAAGGCCATGAAAGAGAGGGCAAGATGGAGAGCTGCCTATGGACCAGGTTATGGCACTTTTTTTTACAAGGACTGTAATTGTTTTAGATGACTTGGGTAAGTGTTACACCAAATTATATTGCAACACTTTAAATGATGCTCAAATAAGGGTTTGTATAAAGTGAGTGCAGAGAGTGGGAGAAAGTGTTTTAACTTAAAGAACAGACCAAAATACTTTGCTTATTTTTTAGTTATCTCTGTGATATGACATTTGAAAGAAACAAATTCATCAATGTGAACCCCCAGGAATAATAAATACATATTCAGCATTAATTGTGTTTTTGTAGGAATGGAATACTATGTTATTTTTTTGCTGACATTAACGGAGAGCTGATTACATTTGAGCCAAATATCCACTTTCACAAGCTCTCTGTTTAGAGTCTCTTGTAATACAAGGGGACGCTGGTGCGATAGAAACAGATTGGTGTCATCCGCAAACACTATTTTGTGTAGGATATTTGAGGAATAAGCAAAATCATTTATAAACAGGATAAGTAGGACAGGATATATACAGGTTTTTGCTTGGAGAAGGTCATCACTTTTATTGTCACTTTATAAATGATCAAACTGTTTTTCCTTATTATTTGCTTTCAGGAGCAGGATACCATTCTGAATCGAAGGCCAAGGAGTATAAACATGTGTGCAAAAGAGCCTGCCAGAGAGTACGTTTATTAAATGAGTATTACCATTTTAAGTTGTATTCATGTGTGTGCACACAAGCAACATACCATTCAACCCTTTGTACACAATCTGTTTTTTCTTAATGGAATGTTAGTAAATGTATTACTTAATCCTAGTTAATTTGGCACTTCACAGTATTGAATCTGTTAAATACTTTTATTAATTGCTGAGGAACAGAACAGGTTGACAATAATCAGCAATTAAAGTAGCAATCAGGGTTTGCCCAAAGGAACGGCCCTGCACCATAATGTTGATTGTAATTTTTAGTTAAAAATATGCTCACTCAAAGTTAGACGTATAAGACTGGGTACTGGGTCCTTAAAATGATGCTCCACCCACAAAATGACCCCTTGTAAATCAATTATGCCGTGTTACCTTGAGTTTGTGAAAAAAAAACAACTTTGTTTTTCTCGCATGCTTCTCTGAAAAACAGCAAACATATTCATTTTTCAAATGATTGGGGACCACCTTTAACAGCTGCAAAACTATATCAGAACATTTTTCACACAGCTTGTGAAGGATAATCCAAGTTTCATCTATCCATTCACATGCTCAATCCCAAACACATACATTTTCACTAAAAAAAACCTTCCATATGAAACTGAACTGAAAGTCACACTCGTCTATGTCCTCTTCAAAGCCAGACTCCAATGCTAAAGTTGCACTGTGAAACTGCATGTGATTTAGAAGTACTGAGTGTATGACTAGATAAATGAGATTTGAATTACACTGGAAGCGTTGAATGTGTATCTTTGTCAGATGTTTTAATATAGTTTCGTAATTGCTAAATGTTGACCATGTTGACTTCAATTTATGAAAAAATTATGCCTTTTTTGGATTCCTTGCTCACCATTTAGGTATGCAAAAAACAAAGTTTTCTTTGCAAATTCAGGGTGACACATGGTAAATAAATGATATTTGAATGGTAATTCTGCAGATGAAGTATTCCTTTAAATACAATCAGTCAATAAATGGATATGTTTGCCATTTTCTGTGATGGCATGTGAACAAAACAATGTTTTTTTTCAGAATTCAGGGCTTGACTTAATTGATTTACAAATGGTCATTTTGTGGGTGAAGTATCCCTTTAATGTAGATAATCAAAAAAGAAACACTTGGACAGTACTCCAATTTTACTGTTTAATATTGCCACGTCTAATAGTATACAGTGTACTTAATGTGACTCTAAAATCAAATGTCTTCAGGGAGCACAGAGTGCCTTGTTTTATCAGCTTGATCAATAAGGTATTGGGATTTTCTTATAAGCTTTCTGTTTGCTCAGGTTGGATGGGGAGCATCTGTGAACAGCTGTCATTCCAGATATTTTCAGTGGGATTCCAGTCTTTCTTTTGGCAGTAGCATTCAAGCACTTTAACGTTCTTGTTTTGAAGTCCTTCCAGTTTTCATTTGGCTTTATTAAGATCATTTTGCTGTTGGAATGAAGGCTTTGTACTTTGGCACTCTGACGCAGGTTCTTCTCAAAAATGTCTTTGTATTTAGTTTCATTCATTGTTCTTTCCATCCCTACGAGTTCCTTACATCCATACGCCTGAAAAACAAACTCATGGCGCTGCTATTACTCTTGATTTACAATAGGAATGGTGTTATATGGGTGATGAGCTGTGCCCAGTTTCCGCTGGATGTAGTACTTTGAATTAAGGCCAAGTGGTTTAATTTAAAGGGTTTTGCTTTCATGCTGTCTGTGTCTTTTTTCCCCACATACATACAGAATTTAATTCAACCCAGGATACTTACTTTACGCGTTTTACGCTTGTCCTTACTCTCAATGTGAGCTTTTGATGAGGCTTAAATCCTAATTATCTGTGCTAAATAGTAAATGTTTTCAGTTATGTTTCTTTGTGTTTTAAGTTACGTAGATGTATAAAAGAATATATACATAATAGTGTTATTATGTAAGGGCTAGAAATCAAAATAAGTGCTATGGAGAATGTTAAAAGAATTATTTTAAGCCCATATCTTACCATAGTGTTAAGCAATTGACTTAAATGAAGGCAGGTAATTGAAGTACTGTACAAAGGCTGAAATGATCTGTAGAGTATTTTTGTGTTTTAACTGGAAAGCTGTTGCACTTTCAACAAGATTTCTCTATCTGTCTTCTCCAGGCTGTTGACCGACTCAAAGCTGGGGCTCTTGCAGTGGAAGCAGTGGCGGCAGCACTGGTTGAACTTGAGGTTGGTTGATTTTGATCCAGATTTGATTATTCAACCTTCATTAAATCATTGTTCAGTAACACATTGCTTCAGATTAAATTGATTTTAGGCCCAGATTGGACTTGAAAATCAACATCCAAGGATAAGAAACCTAATTTGACATGTGTATGTGTTTATCCAAAACAGCTTTATTCCACTCCAGCCTCCGATGCATGTACACACATCCTGTTGGATGATGTAAGAAGTGATTTTCCTCAGGGCAGGCTTGGAATAAAGAACAGTGACTCTGATGAACTCTCTGCAGCTGCAAAAATGTACACAGAAATGCAGCCCAGCAAGCACTCGTGATTAAGATGGATTAGAATACCCATATACTGTACATATGCATACAATTCACAGAAAGTTAGAGCCATCATCTGGTCATTAGCAAGAAATCAATCATGTATATGGCATAGCACATATAGTATATATGATGAACAAAGAAACTTGATAAGTAAGAAAGAGGCAAAAGCCAGCAACAAACAAAACAACAAATATTTATAAAGGGCTTTTGTCTTATTGGGCCTTAAGTACAAATTAATATTTCTTACATTTCTCTTACTGCCTTTTTTATGTCAGTGTGACCAGCAAAGCTATTTTGAATCTTCATATTCATTTGCCTAAAACCGACAACTTTATCAGCAAAGGTCCTAAGGAGGAAGGAGATAAAACACATAAAACGAGAATAAAACAAAGACTTAAGCTTCAAAATTAAATGAAGAATCATAATTAGATTTTTTTTTATTACTTAGTTATTTAAAGTAGTTCACCAGCTGCAATTTTTGATGATGTTGTAACATATATAATTGTGCTGCTGCTAATCTCATCCTGTAATTGATTTTCAGTTGGTGATAATAGTGTTTTTTCTTTAATCAAGCTGTTTCAAAGTAGTGTTTTCAATAAATGTAGTACAGTTATTGTGTAAGATGTTGATCTGAGGAGATCAAACTACAGATATTGACTCTTGTCTCATTTAGGAATAGAGTGCTCCTTTTTTTTTTGGTTAAATGTATAAAAACAAGAATGACTGTTATTCAGCATATTAACACTGACAGTTCAGTTCATTGCAAACATAGTTTTATTCTAGACTCTGAATGTTTTTAATCGTTCTCAGGACTCTCCTTTTACAAATGCGGGCATGGGCTCCAACCTTAATTTGGCAGGGGAAATTGAATGTGATGCCAGTATCATGGATGGGAAGTCGCTGCATTATGGTGCTGTCGGGGCTATCGGCGGTGAGTTATTACACATGTATTGATATTTATGTCATGAAGCTGTGTTGTTGTGGCACTGAAGTTCAGTCACTTGAAAGTAATGGCAATGAGTCAAGCCTTTATCTGACATTTTTTTACTAAGTTACTTTCTCTGATCTTCGATTTTATTTTAGAGGTTCATAAACAATGGGTGGGCATCCACTTTTCACCTAGAGAACCACCAAGAAATGTCAATATGAACACGCTCGCATACTCTGAGAGTTTTCCTTGAAGGCTTTGAACAAAAGCAATTTTTTTGTAAACAATAAGCCAGGGGAGGCAGCTAATATTTAGTCCAAAAGACAATAGATTGCTTTTGTTACCACATCTGCATCATGTAACTGTTAGCCATGTAATGTGTGCATGAGTGAAACTTTGCTGGCTTTGATATAAAAAAAATGCACACCTCCCAGCCCGTGTTTTTCATGAGGTTTAAATAGCCTAAAAGTAACTGAGCACTACTAGGCGTGTCAGTGGCAAAATAAGGAAATGGAAAGTCAACTCACTGAATACATTCCATGTGAAAATTAACAAAAGAAATATTAACAATACGCAGAGAGTCAGCACAGATATGACAACAATCAAAACCATTTTCATTTCACCTCTACTACCAAACTTGATTTGAGTAACATATTGATGTGTGTGCTTGCAAAGTATCTTGACTTGTTTACACTGCAGTAAAATCACAGAATGAACTGCTAGCCGTGTGATGATTCTGACTTCTCCCTCAGGTATTAAGAACCCAGTCTTAGTTGCAAACCGTCTGCTGAGTGAAGCACAGAAAGGGAAACTATCAGCTGGCAGAATACCACCCTGGTGATTATAATGGTTATTACTCAATGTTGTATTAATGTGACTATATCCACTTGTTAATTTGTTTATGTTTGTCAGCTTTTTAGTAGGGCGAGGAGCACACGATTGGGCAGTCAGCCATGGAATCCCACCATGTCCTTCAGAGAAAATGGCCACCAGTAAGTTTTGTTGCACTGACTCAGAAATATGCATCATTTAAGAAAGTATTTTCTGTAGCTGCAGAACTGACCGCAAAATCAAAGTACTGGAAACAACCTATGGAAGTAGTTAATTAATATATATGTACTTGTTGGCTTGAAACTTTTTTTTGCCTCCACAGAGTTCAGTTTATCTGCGTACAAGAGGAACAAGCGAAAGATGGAGCTGGCAGAAAAAATGGACACAGGAGTTAATCAGGCCAAGAAAAGACGACAATCAAGTGAAAATGTGAGTACTGTATTATCGGTTAAGATACTCTAAATTATTTTAATAGCAGTGTATTCTTTCCCAGCTGTCTCACTTGAGTCAGAATGGACCCACCCCCCCACCCCTGCTGCTATTACAATGAATTCTTCTGTCAGACAACCCAAAAACATACAGTTACAACTCACCTATTAAGCTTCATGATAATCCACTAATCTATAATTTTCAAACAAAAACATACGTCATAAATTTGCAAAGGCGAAGACAGTCCAAAAACAGTGAAATATTTAGTCCAAACACATAATTACATCCACTGATGCATTGTTTCAAATTTTTCCATGTACTGTCCATAATATCAGCAGTTTCCATGCAAGCTTACTTTAGGTATGTCTTTGATAGGATTTTTAAGTGAATTTTATATGAGTTAAAAGCTATACCTCTATGTGGAGGAACTAAGTGAGACCGTTTCTGTATATGGTGCTGAAATTAAATCGAATAAACTTAAAAAAGGAAGCAACTTCACTTTAATTAAACCATGCCATTAAAACGGTTATGTAATTCTTTAGAATTATTACACAAAAAGTAATTTTAGTCTCACAGGGCAAGTAAAATACATAATAATAAGTATCTTTGGACCTTCAAAAGTATGCAGTAAGCATGGAGAGATATATGGCTATCAAACTGAATTTAAAAAGAAAGGCAGGAAACATCAAGTTGAATTTGGTATTGTACACAAGAAAGGAGTTCAACAATTCTCTGCAACTAAGACATCAGGAATACATCCTGCCAGTTATGATCTCACATTCTCCCAGGGTCATTAAAGGAAATGGCATTACCAGGTTGCACAGAGGGTTCCAAGAAACAATTAATGTGTTGACAAGAGTTAGTGCAAAGTTTCAGTGCCCTGAGCAACATAACTTGAGAGTGGCTCAATGATGAGCTGAGTAGAAAGAGAGCAGACTGGCAGTGGTGCAGAAGAGGGCGGGAAAGTTTATCTTGGTTCGGATGGGAATTGTGTTAAATGGAGTAAATCGTGTAAACGGCCACAGCCCCGTACGCTTCATTAGAACTGTTTTTGAACACTGTAAATGTTTATTTAGTTCAGTTACATCAATCCTCAATTAATGATATATCCACAAAAAGAAAGACTAACAACTAAGATGACTGTTTGTTGACTTAGTCGAGTGATATATTATTAAATGATAGACTTTTGTGTCAAATGGTTTGTTAGCTTAATGAGAGTTTAAGGTCTGAGTTGCCCTATGTTCCCATCAGTCTGCTACATGTTTACACAAAACTGCTCGACCTATTAAAGATTAATATGTGACCGCTTGGTGCAGTAAACCTACCACCGATTTGAACATAACAGATACTCAGACTGCAAATGCTCACATTTATTTCATTTTCAGAGTTTTCGGTTATTTAACGTGGATTTGGCATCAGTTGTGTACTCTGCCATTGACATATAAAGTCAGTTAACAGAAAATAACCTGCTTTTGTATCATGGTTATTAGAGACTTATGGGTTCAACAAAAGCATGATTGCAGCAAGTCTGGTTTTAATTTTCGTTCACAGTGTTCTTTTTATGTCTCTGTCTTTTTGCCAAGCAATAAAATCTTTCCTTCTTTTTTTCTGTGCGGTATAGACACCTGTCTCATGATGGTGTATAGTTGCAGTGTTGTTTAGGAAAATCTAAAGCATTTAAATTTGACTCCAAAGATGCCCTTAAGTTTTACAGTCACTCATTTATGTGGATTTTTTTTCATTTAAGGACTCTGATAAGGGATGACAGGATGGTCTTTGTAGCATTTCGAAACACTTGGCTGTAGTTCTTTTTGGCCTCTAAAGCTCAGAGACAGGGATAATTTATGAGAGCATGAGACAGATGAGAACACATTAAAAAAAACAACCAAAAAAACCTCTGCCTTTCTGTCCAGGGTTCAATGAAGATCTTCAGTTTCTGGTAGAAGGGAAGCTCTGATCATGTATCATAATGCCATTTTGCACATTTACCCTGTGGGAGTCTATTTTTCATGCCGTCTGAGTCATGATGGTTCACAAACAAGTCACTTCCAAAGCAAACTGCAATCAAGGAAAGAAAGCAGTTGATTGAAATCACAACAGCACATTTTTGATGAAATATGATGGGCAAGGAAGAGTGATTCATAAATTCATGCATTGCACTGTTAATTTTGGAAATGTCCTCAGACAAAGATGATGTCTCTGCATCAGAATGCAAAAGCCTGGATTCTCCTTTATATAACCTGAAGGAGAACAGTTCACATTTGAAAATGTCCCTATGTATATATTTGATTTTTTTCTGCTCATGTTACTCTTCTTTATACTGTGATGCAGGAAAATGGTTCAGGGTGCCTCGACACAGTGGGAGCCGTTGTGGTCGACCTGGAGGGGAATGTAGCTGCAGCGGTGTCCAGTGGAGGTCTGGCCATGAAACATCCCGGCAGGGTTGGACAGGTAGACAGGCGCTCATCTCCTTAATTCTCTGTCGATATATTTACCCACATAACAGCTTCCTTGAAAAATACAGTATTGAATCAGGCCTTTATTAACAATTAATTACCTGAAATTTAGAAAAAGAAGAAAAAGGTAATGCTCTCTCTATCAGGTCATTTTCTTGTCCTAATTTCTTGCAGTTTGTGAAACATGTCTTGCTAAGTTGCGTATTGCCTTTCTAGCGATGTTTTCAAAAGAAGCCAATCCAATTCAGGCATTCCAATGCAGCACCAATGTATTATCTTACATGAAGTGTATACCAACATTAAGTTTGTGTTGAATTATAATGATATGCTGCTGCGAATGACAGCAACTGAAAACTGTGTCTAAACTATCTGATTCTGATGTGGGCCATCTACAGACAGCATAAACCAAGTTGGAAAAAAACCTGAGCACAAGGCACCAAAGAGAGGAAGTGCTACTGAAAACAGTATGAATCAGTAGTATTTATAATAGCTCTGAATTATTGATTTTGTGTAGCATGAAGTTAGTGAAGAACCCATAGGGAATTATTACCCCTTTACAGCATACAGAAGTTTTTCACCTCTTTTAGCCCATTTTTTTGGTTTGAAAGCCCTGACATTCTGTATAATGCCATCCCACAGTTCATAAACCTGTTTTCTGCAGGGGTTCATTTTACCAAAAAAGCTATGATCGCATTCAGTGAGTTCAATCCTCATTGACCCTGTCCTCCATTAGACTGTCTCCGTCCTTACAACCAGCTGTCCGTCTGTCAGCAGCAGCTCCTAAGTAGCTGAGAAGACAGCAGCTAGACAAACTGTCTGCTCCAGGCTGACATGAATTTAGTGGACAAAATTGTTTAAATGTTAGTTTAATAGAATCAGCATTGCAGCAAATATCTTGACAACACATTAACCACTAACAATTTAGTAATGCGAAAATTTGCCAGGGCATTGTGTTTTGGAGCTTTCATGCTTTCTAGTGACCAAAAATGAATTCAGTCCAGCCTTAGAAAGTCTGAAAGCAGCAGATAAGAGTTATTAGTGAGCAGCTGTTGCCAGTGAAGCCCCAAAGCTTTCTTATTCCCTTCTTTTATTTCTACCGCTCCGTTAATCTGGCATTGCTGCCGTTTGATGTATTTAATAGAGCTAAACGTTCGCTTCTTAATAGTCTAAATGAATAAGACAGCCTACTATAGAAGAACTCGTTCTGATCATTCTCATGTCATGTGACCCATTTTTAGTATCAGTGCAAATAAAACATGTCTGTGCTGGAAGTCTTTTAATTTGAGGGAGCTACAGGAAGTTATGAGTCTGCATAAACAGCAGCTTAACCGGAAAAAAAAACAATTTAACAATGGGAACAGAATGAATGAATCAGTAGGATTTAATGCCTCGACCTCATTAACACTAAAAACCCAAAGCTCAGAGCTGTGGAGTCGTGACTATGGCATGTTGTTCAAGTGTAGTTAATGATGTGGAAAATGTAAATCAGGTTGAAATGACCTCCCCAGTGTTAGTTTTCAACTCCCAGATTCAGCCATGTGCATGCCTCACTCAAAGTGATAGTTTCAGAATTTCTTACATTTTCCATTACTTCCAGTACAGAATTGTTAAAACTAATACAACAGCAAAACTCCTTTGTATCTAAAATGTCCCGTTCCCCTCTCTTTTCTCAGGCTGCTCATTATGGATGTGGCTGCTGGGCTGAAAATGCCTGTAATATGAACCCTTACTCTACAGCAGTGAGTACCTCAGGTATACCACAGCACACTCTCTGCAACCTCATTCCCAGTTGTGTATATGTTTGTGTCTGTGTGCATGTGCGCGTGTGTAACTTTTCCCCTCACTGTTAATGTTTACCACAAGCCTCGCCTTTTGTTTTGGAGATCATATGAATCAGAAACGGATATTTGATGTGAGCCTCTTATTTAGCCTCTGTGAGTCAAGCCTCGAAAAGCCTGATAATACTTTCCGATGACCTCCGACCATTCCTGCTGAGTGACTCTCATCAGTCACTTCCTCGGCTGATTGAGTCATCATTCTCCACTCTCTTTTAGTCAGCTGCATGCCAGGTGCATTGCTGAGCTCTTTGGATTTGAAAATGACATTTGACGTGGGACACCTGCTGTAGACATGTAAGGGAGAACCACTGTAAGCGCAGCAGGAAGATGATACATTTACACCATTCAGGTGCATTCATCTATATTCAGATCATAACTGTGCTGGTCTAAACTAGTGGAATTATATCTGTCAGTCAGATGAGTTAGAATTTGATTATATGCAACCCTATTTGGGTCTATAAAAACATTTTCACAAATCCATGTATTTAAAATTTATTGTTAAAAATGAAGAATTATGCACAAATGCTATTAGTTAAATAAAGTAGTTTTGTTTAATATGTATTATTTATGTTTCCTGATCATTTAAAATAATTAAGCTTTAAGTACAACAGCACATGCAAAAGTAATCAAGCAGTGATACTACCAGGTTTTTATTTTGTGTGGGAGGTATACACAGTCATTACTTCTGCCAGTGTAAGGAGCCTTAAATGATTAGATCCAAATCTTAACTGAAAATATGATTTTCAAAGCTGTTAACTCCATGCAGATTTCACGGTATGTTCCCATTACCGGAATGCTCTTTTTTTTCTGCAGTAAATGCTAAACAAATTCTCTTCTTAGAAAAGACAGATCATAAAATGCCTCTGCTAACACAAAGTGAAAAGCACTGAACTTCTCTATTTTTTTCTTCGCTAAATGCACAAGTTCTGTTCACTTAGATTCAGCATCAGATATTATTTTTCAAAACTGCTTTAGCCAACAATTAAAATATCCATGTGTATATTAAGTGCAGTACACCTGGATCTAATGCACTCCCTTATTAATGTGGAGAGAGCCATGAAATGATTCATAGTTGTCACCTGTCACATGCTGCTTTTCCTTTCTCCTTTCTTTCTGCTGTTGTTTCTCATCATGCAGAGTTGGAAAGCTTAACAACTCCAGCTAGCGATCTTCTTGCATGGTCTCCATCGTGATGAGTAGGTCATCAAGGTTAACGGTTTGACAATCTGTTAAACCTTGTCAATACTTAGTCACCAGAAATCAGAACTATTTAGACAGCTCTTGTTACCGCAGATGCTGTCACATTTATCAAACATTTACACACACTTTTAGTCATTTATCAGGTACAAAAATGACCTAAAATGTATAGATTCACAACTACAGCAGAGACGCAGATTCTGAGGATATTTATTAATTTTTAACCCTGCTTTGGGATTTCAAATGTATTCACAAAATAGAGCCCCACATTATGTGAACAGTAAAGGAGGCCATAAGAGTAGCTAGTTTTATAATAAATAAAAAACAGAAATTGAATGGTGCTTAAAGACAGTGACATGGAGGACATGCTACAACCTTGGGTTGGATGATATAAATGACTTCATATAGGTGCAAAAAAAGTATTGCTCTTATGTTTTCAGCATGGATGTAGCAGACAATATTATAGAGGTATACCATGCAGGATGGGCGGTTACCCTTTGTAAACACGCTGCCAGCAAAAGTCAAAGTAAAAGCCAACCCCAGATTCACTCTCATTTGGTGTTTCGCCGGCCTCGACCTCAACCTGAGCGCATCCCAAATACAGAAAATATTTAAAAAGTAAGAAAATCCGAACAGAGGGCCAAGTCTCTGCAGAAAACTACATCATCACACTTCTACTGGATCATAAGTGATGATTTAGGGGAATAACTAATGTATTCATGTCTAATGTATTCAAAATTCCCACACAGTAAATCTTTAATGTTAATGCTACAATACCGGTCTCCAATTTCTGTTCACTATTGTGTCTGGTAATTTAAATGACTTACTTACAATGCAGAATAATTTTAACTGAAACATAATGCAAAGTAATGACAAATTGTGTCAGCTGATTGGATGGAAATCTTCTAACACCACTTGGAAGTAACCTGAATCCTTTAGAGTAAATTGCTGTTTTTTTAAGAGTAAATTTTTAATGCCTATGAGCACTGTACATGAAAATCCATTCACCACTATTATACTGAAAACCTCTGTCAGAACAGTCTCCAGAGGTAAAAGTGAATTACCTAAAAAGAACTACAACTAGAAAATATGAAGGGGTGAGTGAAAAACATATGCTTCTAAGTGATTTCACCAGACTGTCTGTCTGATGAAAATATACTGTTGGCAGCAAAAGCCTTGTGAGTTTGGTGATTTAAAATGCTTCAGCCTTTCCAAGTCTGCATGTAGAGAAACAATAGCAACCACCTCACTGCTTCTGGCTGTCCTCTGCTGACAGCACACACAGGAGCAGGGAGGGGATCTCCTGAGGCACTGTCTCTTTAGGGTTTAAACTAATACAGAGAGTCTATTGGACAAAGACATCCTTCCCTTTTAGGGCCAATCTGCCATTTCAAAAACAAGCTGCATTCTTCTTGAACATATTTACACAACGTATACAAGTGTGCTTTAGTGTTTGAAAAAAGGAGAGTGCATGCATCTTTTAGCTGAAAGCAACATTGCTGGCTGTGAGCTGTATGGTTTTGAATCCGAAGGTCGAGGGGCTATATTAGCCCACTTCTTTAAGATGTGTAGACGTCTGCGACATAGCTTCTGGGGAACATTAAAACCTTTTGATGTGGATCTGTAGCCTAATGCATGTCAGTGCAGACGAGCTGATTCGATCAGACAGGCTGAAGCTTGAGTCATATGTACTCGGAGCGTTCAGATAGCCGGCATTTTGCACCGCTAAAGCTTGTCTGAATATATTATAAGCAACAATGGGTGAGAAGTTTAGGTAAGCGTATCAGCAAAAACAGCTATAGTGAGCCGAAAACAACTTCTTGGACTTGGACTGGAATTATAAATACACTTCTTTTTAGATACCAAGTTTATTACTTTATCTACTGTTTTTGACATATCCTCAAAAGTGATTCATGATTTCAACTCTAACTTCATATCACACAGATGAAAGTTTGGTACAAAAGGTCTGTTGCCTGTAATCTGCAGCTTGAAAGTGATAAAATTGTCATTATAACTGATCTATCCTGTACTTATTACATTAAACAAGCAGTATAAGTATGCTATCTTAGTAATAGTCTACTGCTCACCATTTATCCCAGTAGATGAAGTATAGATGTTTGCTCTATATGTATTTCCACCTCATCCTGTCTTTCTTCATTGTGGCTTTGCCTTTGATGTTACTTAAAAAAAAGAAAAAAAAAAAGCTTTCCGTATGGGTATGGAGAACATAATGTGTGTTCCAGTACGACACCTGTTTTTAATTTCCTAACATGAAAGGCATTCCCATCAAAAGAAACAGAAAAACAATCATTTTCATTCTGACTCAAGGAGCACGGTCTTCACCCTAT
The DNA here is from genome assembly GCF_026936395.1 of Plectropomus leopardus. Classification (NCBI taxonomy): domain Eukaryota; kingdom Metazoa; phylum Chordata; class Actinopteri; order Perciformes; family Serranidae; genus Plectropomus; species Plectropomus leopardus. The sequence continues at coordinate 23,460,641 of NC_142188.1, forward strand.
ATGTCACTCTTTCTTCCCCTCACCTCACCACCCCCTCCATTCTCGTCTGTGTTGTAATATGCGGCTTATGTGGCTCTTTGTTTTATATGTGTTGACTGCTTCGTCTGGCCTTCACTTTGCTGTGGCCCGAGAGAGAACAGCTCACGAACTTCACTGCTTGCTCTGTTGGCTGTCACATACAGCGTCTCCGAGTGTTGGCCTCTTTTTTTCTACATTTCTCTTCTGTTGGGTTGCTTTAGTCTGGGCGTCAAGCTGCAGTTTCAATTGAAATGTATTTGTGCTGCCATAATATCGAGATCCCCATGGGACAGAGTGGTTTACGGTAAACACAGTACAAAAAAGGCACAGTACCTGGCCAATCTGACAGTCTGCTCTCGTTAAAAAAGAACTTCAAATCGCTCCAGGCATCTGGTCTCCACAGTTACCGACCTGAATTCGGTTTTGTTGTAGTTACCTGATATTTTATGAGGCTTTCATTTGTGTTTACAGAAACAACAATGCTATATTCTTCAGTCTTTATGGGGTTTCACAGGAGCCTTTGCCAGATGTGTTTTGTTTTCACTTTCACATTTCTTGTCTTTTTCCCGACTGCAGTCAGACTCCATGATTGAGAAATATCATATTGCAATCATGCAGCTTGCATTTAATATCTGTCTTTTCTGTAACAACAACAAGCTTTGCTTTCAGTGTTAGTCGTTTAGGCAGTACATATTATCTAAGATATATAAAAAGACACCTGCTATTTTTTGACTTGGGAGTATTAGAGGGTAAGGAAAGGCAGGCTGACTATGGTTTTTATGGTTCCTGGTTTGCTGAAACACAAAAGTTTTCCCCCTGGACTTTTCTATACACCATTTGCATAACTGAGGAGTTTAAGACAATTTGAGCTGCTAATTGGTGCCAACTGGAGAGCAGTGTGCAGGCACTTTGATTTTATTTATCACTTAGGTTTTATTTGAATGATTAGGTGGACACATATGAAAGTGGGGCTCCCAACAGAAAATTTTCAGCATCTAGCACTTAATTTTCAGCGTTTTGTTGTGAATTTTTATGCACCAAGTTGTTCATTTTCTGCATCAATTTATGGTGTAAATATTTCTAATTTTTTTCAAAATTCTACTTTAATGTTCTTATCGAGGAGGACAAATGCATATGTTGTCCATCTATACATATGTCTACCTACAACTGTTTCATGCGCTGCTCTCCTCTGTTAGTCAGTGGTCTAATGAAAACGCTGTAATAGAATAATCTTCTTGTTTACCCTCCACATTTAAACGAGTAATATTTTTTGTGCTCGGCCATTTAAGCCTAACTGGGAAAATGATGTTACAAAGTACATATTTTTGGCAAGATGGAAATTAAAAACCGATAAACCTCAAGTGTATGCATAAATGTGTTATGGTGATACATGCAAGTATGCACATACTGCAGTTACAGTGAGCCAGCTCAAGCTCAAAGTTTACAGAAGTGGAATTAATACTGGATGGTTGCTGTTTCAAATTCCTAGACCAGCTGGGAATCCGTGCAGGGAAATCTGAAACACAAACCCTCCCTCAGCAATTACTGTCAGAGTGCCCTTGAGCAAAGCAGCTGTACTTGGCAGCCTATAGGTGCTGTCGTCATATATACCTTAATTAATTAAGCTTAAAGTAATCGCACTGATGAGAACTTTCTAAAACCACTGCAGCAGCACAAAATCTTTTGTGCAAAGTGATAACTAAGAATTCATTTTGCAATACTTCTCATTATGTACCTTAATAACCAGATATAATGGGAAAATGTGATCTTTCTGACAAGTTTTGAATATTAAAACACAGTATTATAAATAGTAATAAGGAAGTGCTCATACATATTGATCTCTTCAAAATTCACTTAAACCTCAAGATGTAAATTATCAGAGTGTGATTAGTACCATACGCAGCTAATGTTTTAAAAGTCAGATTTTTTTAATATGCCTTGGATTCTTTGACGTAAGTGGTTTTTTGTTCTACATGTGCTACAACTCTTACAAAGTGAACTCACTGGAGACCTTGTGCAATTGCGATTGAAGGCACGCATGCTTGCAACAAAGAAATGAGTTAATGCAAGTCAATGATACACGCTCAGCTGTGTCTGTGTGTTTTTTCGCCAGGCTGTGGAGAGCATCTGATTCGCACCATGCTGGCACGAGAATGCTCTGCTGCCATGCAGTCTGAAGATGCCCACCAAGCACTGCTGGAGGCTATGCAAAACAAGTTCATCAGTGAGTCACCCACATGCAGCCCCACTGCTTTCTGTACATACAGATTTGATGGCCAAGAAGGTGTTTGTGAGAAAACAAAATAATGCACAGGAGGATAAATCTAACAAACAGATGTTGCATAACATGAGAAATGAGCTAACAATTGGAAACATTGGCACTAATAGAATCAAAGGAGACGGCTTTTGATTTATGGATCGTTTTCACTGTTTAAACACTTCAAATGTTCCACGCATCATAGCTGACAGCCGTGGATAATTTTGGAAGGCACAATTTTTTTTGTTGAAAGTTCATGTGAGGATGTAATTTTTTGTTGCCATATTCTCAGAAGTGGTCACTTTTACAAAGTCTTGTTAACTTGTGTTTGCTGTGCCTGTGAATGACCACTGGGATAGCTCAGAGAAGACAGAGCAGAGGAAGAAAGGACATGTGGAAACATGTAGCGGTTTCTGCCTTGTTTCGGCCTCCTTTAGAAGTCCTTCCCAGTTTGGCTTTGTCGTGGACATCTGTAACACCGAGACGTTTGGACGGGCTGGATGAAGTCAATTTGAAGTTAATTCTTCTGCTCTTTCCTTTCAAGATGCACATGAAGTCAGACAAGCTTCGTAAATCCTGCTTTAGCAAGAGCAATGATGACAGTGTCTGTGATGTGGAGGCCTCTCATTCAGCTTCCATGACACATTAGTCAGGTTCTCTAAATAGAAAATCTTTAATGACAACACCATCAGTATTTTTAGATCCTTTTGAGTAATACACTTAAAAATAGTAAAATCACAGTTATTTATTCCGCTTTTATTGTTATGGATAAAATAATGGTGAACATCAAAGCAATAATTGAACCGCTCTCATGTTCACAACATGCAGAGATGTCAGATATTATGTAATGTGTAACATAAAATTAAATTAAGAGCCTTTTTTTTAAAAAAAAAAAAACAAATACCAGGATTTTGTGTGAATAGTGTCCAAGCTGCACTCAAAAGTGTTTTATAGAGTGAACAGAACATTACGACATGAAACCAAATCGGTGTGAAATGCAACAAAAAAACGTAGGCATGCAGACACAAAAATATTTTCATCAAATACATCAGTTGGCCCTGTTGTTTTTTTCTTGTTGCTGTGTAGAGACATTTCAACATGTTGGAGCTGTTTTGAGTTTGTTTTTTTCCAAACTCCTTTTTTCTTTTATTGCTGCTCACTAATCAGCCAATTCAAGTTTTTTTTGTGTACACAACACCTCATTCAAGGCTTTTTTTGAAGTTTAGTTAGAGAGCAAGAGAATTTCTCAGTCCACACAATTATTATTATTTCTTTTTTGGTAAGTGAGCTTTTTAATGCGGCTGGGTGTTTTTCTTTGAATAATGGGTCATTAACCTATTATGTGCTGAAAACCTGCCCACACAAATGGAGTAAAATATATTTTTTATTGAACAGTCTGCTAAATGAAATAAATACATCCGAATAATTGCTTTCAGTTGTTTAACTTGGCCAGGAAGGCAAACAACTTGGATTTTTTTCTCATAGATCACCTTAAATCTATTAAGAGGCTGTGTTTTGTCTGGTTTTCTCGTGTGCTATCCTTGGTTCGATGTGTTAGGGTGGAGAACTATAAGTATACAGAAGACTCTGTTGACTGAGGAGAAACTTTTTTTTTTACCATGTTTACACCTAGTTAAGCCATCTCAAGTGTGGTGTTTTCTTTGTGTGTACAGGCTCACCCTTTCTGGCCAGTGAAGATCGTGTTTTGGGTGGAGTAATTGTCTTGCGCTGCTGCAGATGTGTCGAAGCTCAACCATCTCAAAATATTCAGGGTATACTGGGTAAGACATCAATTGTTTGAAGAATAATTGCACTCAAACACCCATGCCGCAGCTTATGGTAGGCAGAGATTTTGGCTGTTAATATTTAAAAATCCATCATCAGATAAGCGGGAGGAGGGTGGGAGGAGGCTCTGTAGCTTTCCTGGCGGGTGGTCTGTGTTTTAACTTGCACAATCAGGCTCTGGTTTCACACCCTTCATCTCCGATTGAAACACAGACCTCCCACTATGGAATCAACTACTCTATGCTTACGTGGAGGCCTTCTGAATACTTCCCAGTTTGGCTGATTGTATTGGCCGATCTGGTTTCTCTACCTGGAACTGCTGATCTTTCCTTTTGTAAAACTACCATCATTAAATTTAACTTAATTAGAGGGCTGTCCAAAGTTGAGGCCACATGATTTACCGCTGGGTTTGATTGTTGCCCTTTGCCCTTTGTGGTAATTTTAACATGATGTATGAATAATAAATAATGCAATTCTCCAGAGAGTACCACTTATTCAGTGATGTACAGGCCCTGTTTGATGCTGTTTATGGAGCGTAGCCCTCTTGCACAGTGTGGAGTACCTCAGTTTGCTGTGAACGGCAAAAGGCTTTGTGTTGATTTACAAGAATAAACAGAATGTCAACCACATCCTTTGGGTGCTGTAATTTCGACTCCAACTCACAAGTTCTACCTTCCTCTGCAGCTCTGTTCGAACTGCAAGTCAAATATATTCACAATAATAGGCACGCTCAGACTTTACCGCAGTTTGGCATGCTGAGTCACCTGCCAAACTTTTTCCTCCGGCAGATGGAAAAACTCTTGATTTCTGTTCATTTTGTGAAACTGAACTTCAGTAACGGTCTGTTCTCTCCCCATGCCCTCGCTCTGTCCCCAAGCTCTTTATATTCATATAATTACATTTATTAATGTATTTATATTATTAATTTTCTCATGTTCACTTCGTAATTCATCTTTTGTTATCTGTGTGTTTCTGCAGTGGAGTTCCTTTGGAGTCACACCACAGAGAGCATGTGTGTTGGCTACATGTCTGCCCAAGATAGCAAAGCAAAGGTGAGCTTCCCAATTAGCTTGACAAGCAGAATGTATTGCAGTCAGTTTCAAATACATTTGGGTTATATATAAATAATATACCCATCCTTACCTCATTAGCAAAACCTTAAGACAGCGCAGGCGTGAGTGCTGGCTCATATTATAGATTTCATAAAATGTACTGTATGATACATATACATCACTGGTCAGTGCCAGGGGCTATAAATTGAATCTGCTCATTTTTGTTATTTATGGGCACTAGTTTGTCTCCCTTTGTGACTTGAACTTAGAACCATAGATTTAACTTTTATGAAGACTGCTTTACATAATTTAAATTAGAATTCTGAATGCACCAAATGAGCTGTCTTTTAGCCTGACTCTTATCTATTGTTTGACCATTTCTCCTGATAAAATCACTCTATATTTTTGTATTATTAAGGTGTGTTATATATCATTCAGCTTGCCTTTCTTGGCCACTATCAAAACTGTGACTGACTCAATATGGATTTGATATGTGAATTGGGAATATATTAGCTATCATTTTTGTATTTGTACTGCGATTCAGAGACTGCTGAGCATAATATCATGTGGTTGTTTTCACCTCGGCACTCAACAAATCTCAGAGGCAGCCATTCAGATCCCACAAAACAGGAGCACTAACATACCTTTTATTCATGTGTACATCTGACACGTACCTAACATGTTGCATGTTGAACACATAAAAATCCCCAAAAGATATATTTAAAGCTAGAATGTGGAATTTTTACACATGAATCAATGTCTGTTATATTCAAGCCCTTGCCATCGCCACCAGGTAAAGCTCTCTGCATTTCTCAGTGTACCGGATTTCTGGTATCTATGGTGACTGTCCCATGATGGCACTCCGGAAGTGATGCTTTTTTGACGTCAACCAGCCAAAACAAAAGGGGGCAGGAAGGGGAAGGAGACCTTAGCGACAGAGCAGCATGAACAACAAGAGTATAGTGGAAGCTATGGATGGATGAATCTTAAAACGTGTCTGAGAAAAGTTTCTGGAAAGGGTGCTTCAGATAAAAGGGAAACTTGGCGTTCCTTCCCTGTTCCCTTATTTGCACGGACACGCCGACCTCCCCCCTGCAGTGAGCTCACCTGCAGGCATATATCATAAACAGTAATAATTACCAGAGGAGTGCAGAACAAAAGTTCCAAACTGCATGTCTAAAACTTCGTTTTTGGTAGTTGTTAATTCAACTTGGTGCTAAACGTAGTCGTTGCTAATATGTTGTGCCTGATGGGAATTTGGCTTACAACATATAGCTGTCTGTGTCCTGTCTCTTCACCTGCAGGCTGGACTGAGTTTTTCCGTCTGTTTTCCTTCACACTGTAATGTCAAAAGTCCTGAGAAACTGCAGGCCCCCTTCTGCTAACCCCACTGTTAACTTTGAGATTTGTATGTACAGTAGAGACAGGTTCATGATATGTCCACCAGATCCCACTCCTCATTCCCAACCCGTTACATAATCCCGCAGCGTCACCCTCCTGCAAACGCTGAAGGTTTTGGTGTCACTGGAGGCCACAACTGAGCCAAACTTCAGGTCCCCGTGGTCTGAGTCAGGAATTTTGCTCCTGCACCACCTGTGCTTGCCGTCTTCGTTGGTATGTAGTCTGCTGGTGACCTTAGCTTTTGGATTGTGCAACTAAAATTTTTTGCAGAGCTCTTTTAAGTAGCCTTCATCTCTGGTCTCATGGCTCTTAATGGAGTCTCAGCTCAGACTGATTTGTTTGGCTAATGTATCTCTGTCACTCTGTATAAAGGGGGGGCACTGTTGTTAAAGCCTCGGTCAGATTTCAAAGTGTTTGTCCTTGGTGCCGCCTCCCCGCCCCCTCACACGTCCTTTCCTCCTTCTCTCGCCACTCCCCCTCTCTGGCTCTACCTGGTCCTGAAGTACCATAAAATTTACTGAAAGTCATGCACCACTGGGGATATCAGTATCAATCTGCATATTTGTCAGATGCGCTCTGTGTATTGAGCTCTGTGATGGAATGTGAGCATGCGAGCTCCCCTTTCACGCCGGTGCCAACGTAAAGAGGTGAGCACAGCACAGTGAACAGTGTACTGCTAGCAGAGCATATTGTGGCATTTGTAGGCTGCAAACAAAAATAATTTGCAGATGTAGGTGTAAAGGATCAAATTTAACATCCTGTGACCGGTGAAGCAGAAGCAATAGATAATAGAGGAGAATTTCGTTGCCAGTTTTTGTCACAGTGGCTCAAGCTGCTTTGTCCACAGACTCTGAAACATAGAAGCTGAGCAGCACTCTTTAACACTTACAGGCTATCTCTTAAAACTGCAGATAAGTGTCTGGTCTGAGCCCCAAAAAAGAGCTTTTTTTTCTTTTTGCATTTTAAGAAATTATATGACATAGAAACACTGGAGTTACTGATCACAATAGCAAAGAAAAAAGAAAAAAACAGTTAAAAAATACAGAAAATTCAAAATCAAAACAGAACATGTGATATAAAAATAAGTAAATAATAATAGCAGTAACTGATACATATATGTAAGGTCAAATGAAAATTTAACTGGTTACACAGCTTTCAATTCATAAGATATAATTTACTAATGATTAGTCAATTGGAGTCAGAGGATACATTTGATCAGCACAATGGGTGCCAAAAACATGCATACACACATAAAGACACATGTTAACAAGTGTGTGTGTCCATGTGCATACACAAAGACATCAGTACATGTATCTTAGTTATAATATCTGACGAGAGTCATTGAAATTATTGTGTGATGTATATGTCATACATTTTCTCCATATTTCTATGGACCTGGTTTCTAATTCTCGTTATTTTTTCCATTGCATACATTTTATTTACAAAATCACTCCATTGAGAATTAATTGAGTTGTCATTTTTTAACCAATTCCTTGTAATTTGTTTAATTATTGCTGCCCTTATGATTAGGAACGCATAGCATCTTTCTTCTTGATCTCTTCTGGTACTTTCCCAAGTAGTTGTATAAATGTTTTTTTTATTTAGCGAAATACCAAAAGCATGAAACACCTGTAAAATCTGTTGTTGTGAACCAGCTGTCCAGCTTCACTTCATTAATATATACATGTAGAATATTCTTTATGAAATTGTGCTCAGTGGGGGCACATCCAGGAATATCATCTGTCAGTTGCGGTTTCTGGATCTCATGGGAAATGGTATCCACTTCCTCTCGACGGGGCTTTGGTGACACAGTGATATTGGAGAGTGCAGCCGAGAGCACAGCTGCTCCACCAAACCTCACACTGCTCTATGAAGCTCCCATGTGCCTTCGTGGCTCTCACCGTCAGCATACCAGAGAATCTGGCCATTCTGTCCTTCATGTCTCCAAATTGGGTCCAAAACAAGATTTTACTCATCACAGCTGGGCTCAGATTTGGCCCCTACCTACTGCCAACATATTATCCATTGAGGGGATTCCATAGGAGAGCATCTGTTTTCTCTCGAATAAGGCTCAAAAAGCCAGAGATGGAAACCTTAATGAGACCAGGCTCCAGTCATGTCTATCTGTTAATCGGCGTATGAGCCATAGAGGCCTAGGCGGTGACACCTGCATGTCCATGGCCTTGATGGCAGACATCAAAATTGTTGAGGCAAAGTAGAAAAGAATGGCAGAAGTAGTGCTTGATGCAAATTTCAGTTGAGATAAGTCCTCCTGAAATGTCAGTCTTTGCCATCTTGCAGTTTTGCACTGCAGATTGGGGCTGATGCTGGTGCATCTTGATGCTAAAAATTAGTGTTCCCATAGGTTGCCTAAATCAATGGTCCAGCCACTGTATCCAGATTTCTCCTTAGTCATCAGTTTAAAGTTCGCACACAAAAGACCAAATATTCAATTTTATATGACAAAATATAAATAACATGTGGAAATACACCACTGGGCTTGGACTTGGACACATGCCTTTCAAACCCAGGGGTTAAAAAAAAAAGTGATTTAAAAAACAACAAAAAAGGTGATTATTTTTTTCTTTAAAACTTTTTGGCGTTTTCTTTCTTTATGTTTTTTTCGTTTCCTTAAATGTTTTTTTTTTTCCAGACAGTTTTTCGCAAAGGTGATATTTTCGCAAGTCATGGTCCATTGAGAATGGACCTGGCACTTTTTGACCACAACCCACCAGTTTGGAACCACTGGCCTAAATATCTAATTCCATTTTAGGCACATACAAATTTTCAGTACACTGAGGTGCAGAGATTGCATAAAGTGCCAGAGCCGTCCACAGCATCAGCTGCTGTGCTACTAACATTCCTCCCATTTCTATTAGCATCCCACTGGGCGTTTCTAACCAGCCAGGGTCCATCTTCCACCGCTTTCTGTGATAAGAACATGAAAGGGCTGATACACAGTAGCAGGAGTATTTAGGACAGAGGTCAGACTGAATTTTTCTTGTAAGTCTACTTCTCTTTCACAGCGTTTTAATTCTAGGATTTGGCTGTACATATATTTTCTGACAAACGAAGCATGCTAGAGCTCAGTCTATAAATTCTAAAATGAGCTGGACATCAGAGCAGTTTCTCAGACACTCTACTGGCACTTCCTCTGAGGTTTTTCTTACATTTCAATCAGATGTTGTTTTGAGGAAAGTTGAGTCCTAATCCTTTTGACACTGCACTGTAAAAAAAAAAAAGCTATAAAGTTCTGCAGAGGGAGAGCATCTGGTTTTATTCAAACGCTCACCTGTGTTTTCACTGGACAGGACATCAGAACATTGAGCCATGTTTTACAGAGCTGCACAAAGCTGCAAGGGCAGGCCAGTGGCGGCGCTTCTGAAACAGTTAGACTATTGTTTTATTGTTTGTCATGATTGGGCAGATGAAAGAGATGTGTAGGATCCACAGCACCACCACCATGGCTCACTTCCCTCCTCCTGGACATCATTACCACTATAAAGCTTTTGCTGCTCAAATAGTGTAAGGCCAGAGAAAATCAAATGGCATGCAATTCAGCCCTCCTGGTTATTGTCTGCTTTGTATATCACACACAACAAATGTCTTTTATTATGGTACATTTTGTTTTTACTATCCATCTCATGTGGAGAATAAATAGCTTATGATTGTTTTTTTTATTTCAAAACACAAGAATGTGAAAAACCACAACAGAAAAACAGCGGCACAGTCATAGAGCTAAATTTATCCTTTGGCCTACGCTGTGGTGTTAATGTGCGGCTTCTCTAGCTCCTAAACACATTCATATCACCGAAGAATGTTGTTTTTCTCTGTCAGATACAATGGAGCTGTGTTTTTCAAATTATATTTTAACTCAGCTGTAGTTCTGTCATGTGTTCTCTTCAGTCACTGGGTATCAAGCTGACAACAGGCTCACTGTACATTTGCAAGTAAACTTTTTTTTCACAACTATCGTATAATTCAGCAGTTCTTTGCTCCACCTTGAAACCCACTGACTTTATTATACGTTTATTCTGATTATGTAAACATAGATTCCAACACAAGAATTTGTTAAATGAGAAATTTAGAGTTATGTTTCAGTACATTATGAAGACACTGTTGAGATGGACATCAAACCCCCAAACAGACAATCTTAAATTTTCAGTGAAATTCAGTGTAAATCTGTACCCTATTAGTGACAACATGTTTGGCCACCAGCTCCTATTGAAATGGCCAAAAAGTTGCCTTTTAAGTAACAGCCCATTCATTAGGACCAGTATAACAACAAGGTGTCAGTCGAAGTACTTTGGTCCTGTACAATGTTATATTGCTATAGTCATTTTCTGAATCACCATAAGATTAAAGGGATACTTCATTGGTTTCCAGCCAGCATTGTATAATAACAATGTGGGAAGTATGTGTAAGGGAAATTGGGTAAACTTCCATCCATCTTACAGGTGCCCAGATCTCCCTGCTCATCTCTCAACTTAAATCTGCTGCATGATGCAAAATGCAGATTTTACTGACTCTTGGGCTGTTGCTCCAACTACAGATTGTACTTACACATTTTTGTATGCCCGTCACTACGGACTCAAAGAGAATAGAAGCAGATTGAGAGAAAAAGAAACTTAGGTAGTGCTTGGCAAATATAATCCAAGGTACTGCTACTGTATTGCCTATTTCTCACTACAAAAATGCCCTCAGAAACATACTTTAGTGCACTGTTTGGCTGTAATATGAGAGTTTGTGAACAGGAAGCGGGTGCCATACTGTTTCCAGTATTGTAAAAGCATAGACTGAACATGCTATGTTGTAAAAGCATAGACTGAACAAACTGAGACCAAATGGTAAAACTAAGCAGCGCTGATCAATCAAGATTCTGTTACTGTGCTGGCTGTTTCTGGCCTCAAATGTTTGAACACGTTTTAACTTACCGCTCAACTGTAATCTGAGATCATTTGGTACCAGCTGGCCGCCATATTGTTTCCAGACAGAAAACTTTTACACACCAGCGGGAGTGTTTTAATAGGCCAAGTGCTGCACAGCACATGCTATTAAATGTGGGTTTTCGACATCTTTGTGTGTGCAAAAATTAATTCTACAGCTCTTTTTCTTCATTTACTTTAGTCATATTGGACCAATTTCTGTCTTTTTACTCCAAAGACAGCCCAGTTTTATGAAAAGACCATCTTTCCAGGGGTGAAAAACTTCCTAAAAGTGCTGCAGATTAAAAATCCAAATACAAAACCAGAGATCTTTTAAGTTGGCACAACATAGATGCAAAAACTGTGAATGTGAATAAGCAATTTAGTGTTTACACTTAAGGCTGTAGCATTATTTGCTTGATGCTGACCAGATTTGATGTCACAGAAGTGTAAAAACATCTGCTTTGTGACCTCCGGGCCCAAAGCACTACTCACCTCACTACTGTGCCCCTGTAACTTGGACTTCTGAACGAGTGCAGCAGCTTGTGAAAGGCACGCGATGCTCTGAGCACTGCGGTGGTGTAATGACTCACTTGTTTGGTTTAGTAAGCCTTTTACTCTTCCTGCTTACTCACTCAAGTTGTCCATTCTGTCAGATGGAAATAAAAATTAAGGTCCTAACATATGCCGCAAGGTTGCGTGTTGGGGTGAGGGTTAGGGCACATTGGTGTCATTGTCAGACACAGTTTCCTGCAAAATATATGAAGTCATACTGCTCGGCACTAACTGTGCCCAGTAGTGTATTTTCAGCTGTGTATTCAATGTGGTTGGAATTTAAAATCGCAAATCTCTTTCCCTCTGACACGCAAACATCAAAAGCAAAACATTTAACATGTCACCATTAGTTGATTATGTCTCAGCTATGGACCTTCAGTCAAAACAGTTTAAACAAGGCCTTTCTTTAACCTCATCTTTAGAAGATGAAGGGAAGAGGATGAACCCAGAAAGGGGCACTGGAGGCATAATAGCCCCTGAGAGTGTTGCCATGTGTGCATGGCCTTGTCTGGTTGTTGTCCCATTGTAGTGACAGTTGCCCTCGGGGTGCCAGGGGCCACAGTCCAAGCCTGCACAAAAGGAACGCCAGTAGAGATGAAGGCTCCTGTGACTGGAAGAGTGATGTCAGGCCAATTCAGTGGCCTGGTCAATAAGTGGATGGACTTTTCCCCCAAGGCTGGAGCCAGTGTGGAGAGAAAGAGGAAGGAGGATGACAGCCATTATTGGCAGAGGGAGAGTCAGTCACCTTTGATCCCCTCAGTTGAAGAATCACTCTGGTCTTCACAGCTGTGTTTGCCCCGTTCCTCCTCCTCTTACTCCTCTCTGTGTCTGCTCAAACACAAAACACTAGCAGTCTGTTCACTTTATCCTCTCACTCTGTCTCTATAAATACTCGCTTGGCATCTTTGGACTTTGGGGGTACATGCTCGTGATGCAGCAGCAGCAGTCCTATGTGTGTTCTGGAACAAGGATATTGCTGTGTAGTAGTTACTGTCCATATCTTTGATATTAGTCATATAATATTTCAATTGTTTTAACGCTATATCCACTTACCAAGCAAGTAGTTAAAACTTTCTGTGTTTGTGGAGCTGTGCATTGTCAGATGCAGTGGCTCTTGGTTTTGTCTCGCAATTAGTCCATGGTCTTTGAGTCTCTGAGTGGGGTCCAGGAGAAAAGACTCCATCCTACTTCCGGGGAAACTTCACTGTTGTCAGAGCCTGAACAGTAGTTTATTTCTGGGGTTTTTCTGTTCTGGTTTGAAAATAAGGTTGATCACAATCGCGCTTGGTTCTAGAACACCTTTGACCAGTTATTAATGGCTGACACAGTCGTTGCAGTTGCACTGTCAGATATCCCTTGGGTGTAAGTTAGTAAGTTAAGCTGCAAAAATGAAGGAATAGACTCATCTGGTGCATCATACAGGAAAGGAATCTTTTGGCCACGGTTATGCCGTTAACTCTCAGCTTTGCTCTATTTGCACTGTTATTGATATATTCTGTTTATGTCACATTTTCTATGCATCTAGTAGGAGAGAAACGGGCTGTACACATGCTGTGTCTTTAACAGCTTCTCTTGTGTGCACTCTGTGCCAGCTTTCATGAGCGCAGAGGCAGGTTTTGTCTGAGGTTGCTAAGTGACCATAAACAGCACCATATCATAGCCTTCTTACCAGAAATCCAGAGTGCAGAGCTGATCTTCTTCCAGGTGTTTCTTAAGTTTGTATTGGACCTAAAATAGAGTCTGTGGGAGAGGTGGTCAGGTTATCCCTGCATTAAATGACTCTGTTTATGTCAGGGTGCAGCCATTACCCCCCCTGAAAAAAAGGTGCTCTGGAGTCTGTGAGTAGGTCTCCATGCTATGTAGCGAGATGAGCCTCCTGCACCCTGAATGCTGTCAAAACTTTTATTTCTTAATTGCCAATGCAGCCTCCATCATTTTTGACCAGGAAAGAGGCTTTTCTTCTCAAAAAATCTGGTTCATAATTTCACAGTCTATTTTTTATTTACAAATTACAGGCATGGTTGAAGGTAGAAGGTAGAAAGTAGATTAATTGGTCATTTTTTAAAACAAAGTTTAAAAAACAAAATTACATTTATCCTTGATCCTGCTAGGATCACAGACAGCCTCTGCAATTATGACAAATTACTAGAAGCTCCCAGGTAATACTAGTCCCGTGTGAATAGGGCCTGTGGCTGTGTAGGGTATATTAGAACTACAACAAAACTGCCACAGCCTTCATTTCAATGAAAACACTACAGTATTTTGGCACCATCAGGGTCCAATGCAGAACCTGTAGCAAAAAAAAAGTAGAGTTTAGTTTGTAGAGTTTAGTAAAAAAGCTGCTCTACTTCAGCTGCAATCTAACACAAAGTCACTGTTGTTATTGTGATAACTTTCGAGAGTTCCAAAATCCTTCTCATAAATCTTATGGATGTATTCCTCAAACTAGACTGAGCATTTTCCTTTTCCCTTTCTAGTCTTTCCTCTGTTTGTATATCTTTTCCTTTGCGATGTTTTCAGCGTGTGTGTGTGTGTGTGTGTGTGTGTGTGTCTGTGTGTGTCTGTGTCTGTGTGTCTGTGTGTCTTCTTTTGTCACCTGCAGACACACATATCCAGATTACCACCCGGGACCGTTCCTGGACAGTGCTTGGCCATCGAAGGCGGTGTGTGTCGACTGATGAGCATAATGGAGTGAGCTGCATTCGCCCTCCTTATGGGCTTTTCAGCAATACTCCAAACCCTTCTACCACAACCACACACGCGTACACACGGCCCTCACCTACCCGCCGCCTTTGTGATGCCAGAAGTAATAAGCTTTAGCTGTTTTAACAGGTGCCCAGGAAGGAGGGAGGGGTGTTAGCTTCTACTTAGTGCACTTACAGAACTTCCCTTTTGCTGCCTCCAGCATGTACTCTATGCCCCCCCAAAATCTCCAGTGTCACCTGGATTAGACTTGATGCACCATTGCCTTGATGCACCATTTTTCCTTGTTACTCTTTTCCTTTCCTACTCTTTTTTTCCTTTTGTATATAAGCTATGATTTAGGGAAACAGGGTGGATGTTCATGTTGTTTTGTACCGCTGGACAGATGTGACTATTTTCAGATGTTTAGGAATTTCAAATGCAAGACCTTATTTTGTTCTTAAACTACTTTTCAAGTTTAAAAAAGATGTCAAATTTGCACCTTGTGGATTGCCTGCTCCTCCAGATAATTGTTATGAGTGAAGCATTTACAGCTGTGAGTCAAAAAAGCAATGCTAACACATACGAATCAACTTCCATGTACTCGTACACACATATTATTAATCCTGCAGCATCATGTATAATGTAGCATAATGTGCATCTTAGCTCATGATGAATTTTTCTATTTCAGCCATAGAATGCTTTGCTTTAATTGTTTTACAATGTGAATACATAGCTATTGCATGTGCAAAATCTACAGTAAGCCACTTTGTGTTCTGCGACAGGTGTAGAGTTGATGAAGAAGCAGGAAGCTATGCACTTCCAGAGTGATGCTGATACATATATAAAGTGCTCAGGTAGCAGCATTTGACCCCATCGCCAAACGTGACTGTTAGTCATCATTCAAAAATGACAATTTATATTTGTATAGTCACATTGACAGAGACATGTATTTTCTTGCTATTAAAAAGGACCGCTATAAACTAATTTATGTATTAAGCCCGTGAATTGGTGCTGTTGAGAAATGTACTTGAAAGAAGTAAGGGCCTAAATTTTTTGTTGGGATAATCAATTCCTCTGGTTTTGCTGTTTCTCTCAGTAACAACTAAGAATGCCAGTCTCAACAAAACCATAATAGAGCTTGTTTATTCTTTACTTGAGAATGCAAGTTATATAAAACGGTATAAGCTATGGAAATGTTAATATGTGCACAGCTCTCTACAGTGCTCAAAAAGTAAATAAAATCTATGTTGCTACAATTCTGTATCATCTTTAGTCTTTTAAACCCTCTGATGTGAGACATGGGTTACGTTCACTTTACAGGACTCAGTGCTCAGTTCAGATGGTTTTCCCAGATATGATCATTCTGCCAAGACTGCTCACATTCATATTTGAAGTGACCTGCGTATATCTGACATCACTGTGAACAGATCTCTGTCCTTAAATGCCCCACATACGCAAATTAGAACAACAAAAGTATCACGTTAAAAACACGCACTTGGGGGGAAATGACTGACGTACCCAGGAAGCTTCATCTCCCTAACACTGGTGGAATGTAACTAATGTAACATTTACTTAAGTACTGCACTTAAGTATGAAATTTTCTTTTCATGCAACTTTATACCTCTACTCCACAACATTTAAGTTGAAAATCTTGTACTTTTTACTTCACTACATTTATCTGACAGCTTTAGTTACTTTACAAGTTAAGATTTTTGTGTTTGAGTTTGAGATTTTTGAGTTTTTAAAATGTGTTTTGTTATTAATTAAATTACCCAAAAGGGAAAAGGGAACAGGTACGGCTGCAACAATTTAGTCGACTAATCAATCTATTGATACACAGAGAATTAATAGACAATTATTTTGATAAACATTTCAATCTTTTTCCTTTTTTGAAAATTAATCTTGATTTTTTTTTAATGAATTTTTTTCTTATTTTTATAAATATTTGAGTCTTTTTCTAGCTTATTTTCATATTTATTATTTACTAATTTTGAGTTTTGGCATATTCCTACTTCCCTTTTTTTTTAAAGATGAAGGTTTTTGTGTGTGTTATTTTTCTTTTTAAAGATTTTTCTGCATTGAGTATTTTGACTTTTAGTACATTTAAGCACATTTATTTTATATTATATACATTTTATATTATATTTCCTTACTTAAGTACCATTTTTAAAGCAGGGTGGTTTGACTTTTACTACATGTAAGCACATTTATTTTATATTATATAAAATTTATATTTGTTCACTTGCATACCATTTTCAAAGCAGGGTGGTATTTGTACTTCTACTTAAGTAAAGTATCTAAATAGTACTTCCACCACTACTCTTGGATGATGGAAGTAAGGTTCAGCGACATAATTCTGCATTACAATTAGACAACAATTGCGCCTCTTTTTGGGAGTGTGTAACCTATTTTTCAGAGAAATGGTCCTTCGGAATAATGGCTGTTGGTTTTCGGGATAACAAGCTGTCCTACAGACAGGCTTTTGGTCCACCAGCTCTAATAGCAGCTGTTGCTAGTTGTGCTGAGAGAGAAGTGTGGGTGTGGTCGGGAGAGGAATCAGAAGTGGTTGGGCCACAACTGGCGCCCCATGACAACTCTGTCACGGCACTAAGGCAATCTGCCCCTGTCAGAAAGTGCCTGGCAGTTGTGCTCTATTGAATGGCGACAGAGGCAACTTATCGCAACAGCAGCTTTCTGTAGTTTCAATGGACCACTCTGACTCTTTATGGTGAGCAATGTGGTCCCGCAGTGAGGTACGATGTGGAAAAACTATAGATGTATGAGAAAAACACTCATGAATTCTGATATGACCATTCTCACAGCAGACGCAAAATTGTATACCTGCGTCCACACTACTCAAAAAAAACCCAGAAAATCTGATTTGTGTCACATGAGAGCAGAAAAATCGGATTTGGGCCTCTTTTGCTTGAAATGAGAGTGCCGCTTTATTCCTCCGAGAAAAGAGGAACAGTTTGTCTAAGCCCAAACAGACATCACAAATATTGTGATCTAAATTGAGGACTGGCAAAAATGTATAGTCTGGGAATAAATGACACACTGGACAGGACCTAGAGTGGAAAGAAAGGATTCTGCAGAAGGACACGTGAGCATGCTGAAACATTTTTTCAAGAAAGAGGAAATATTGAAGTCTGTGTTTGTTGAGGAACATCGATGACTATTAAAAATGTGTGCTGTCCGTCCCACCCACCCACACACACACACAAACGCACAAGCTGTTACTTTCCTGAGCCAGTTTTTTTTTTAAAGCTTTTCTTCATATTTAAAGAGTGTCAATTACATAACCAACATTTTCCACTCTCAAGTGTTTCTGCTTTATTTTTTCTGAGTTGTGTCGATTTGATTCCTCATAAAGGCTCTTATTAGAGAGGGCAGTTATTTATATCATTTGAATCAGTCTCTGGGGCAAGAGTTTGTCCAGCTGCTGGCTCTGGATCGCAGCCACTGCAGTGTCTGAGAGGAATGTGCAATAGAGATGTTCAAGGAGATAAATTTATGCACCGTTTGAAGAGAGAGATGCCTCCCTGTCAGTGCACCGTGCCTGGCTTTGGGATAGGACCACATATTGATGGTATCCAGCCAGTTTGCCTCTCAGGTGCAAGATGTCACAATCTGTCGACATCACTAACGTGCAAAATGTATTTGACGGGTCAGGAGGAGGAGCAGCAGAGGGTTGGTTGGGGAGGTGCGTGTTTGTTTTTGTTCTGCAGCCTCCTGACCCGGGGTTGATCTTGACGGTCAATCTAAAAGGAGATGTATGTAACTTTGCCCCTCACCCTCACCCACACTCACACCATTCTCCGTTAGCTTGATCATGTGTTATTATGGAGCACTCTCTTTTCATCAGGGTTAATCTGTGTTGCCGGGAGACCCTCGGCCCTATTCAGCGCAGAACCTTCCTCTTCAAACATCATCCCTCTCTGTCCTGGATCCCCTTAGCTTTGAAAAAGGATCCTGGGTCTTTAAAAAGTGGACGGGGTCCTGAGCCATTCAAGGTGTATCCAATGCCTTGCGCTCAGCAAGGCTCTTAAATGCAAAACAGACGGTGGAGCAAATAAAGATCAAAGGCAGCAGCCTTGCCCGCCTTGGCCTGCTGTCCTCACATGCCAGGCGGTGCTGTCACAGTGAATCACGGCTGTGCAGCTTCCATGCACACGCTTGCCTGCCCCCCCCTCCCTCGCCACCTAAGGGCCACCAACCCTCTCGATATGTTACAGCTCTACTGTGCCAGCGTCTGACATCAACACGCACAGGGTTAAAATCAGACAGTGTACAGGACTGCCTCTCTCAGACTGAGCCAGCAGAGGAGCCAGTATGTATTACCTTTATGCACATCAGGACAAGGGTGTAGGTTACGTTTAGACAGTCACACATGCACAACTCAAGTTAGGGTTTTAGGGGCTTCTTCCAAAAATCTTTGAGCATCAAACACTTCATTTTCTGCATTCTTATACATTTTAGGCACAGATTTATGCTTTTTATGCATCTATTTACGGTGTAAAAAGTTTAGTTTTGTCAAAATAAAAATCTACACTGAAAAATCTGACAGGTTGATTTACTTGGAAAAATAAAAAACTAGGAAACTCATTGCCTTGAAAAATGTAAGTAAATATAAATATATATTTCATTAGTTATTATTTTTTACTTTTTTTATCTTATTGTTAAGTCAGAATGAAGTTATATTTACTTATTTTTTCAAAGGAAACCAAGTTTACTGTACTATGTATCTGTATGCTGCTGGTTGCAAGCTAGTCAGTCATATTTAAATTTTTTACACATTTTAAGAAAACAGAACTCATAAATCTCCTAACTTCATCACTGGCAAAATCCTCTATGTGATAATCACGCCAAGTCAGACTTACTAGAATTGCTGAAGTTGCTAACATGAGAAAGAACAAGGCAATTTTCACTTGTCGTTTTAAAGTAGCAACAACTTCAATTTCTAGTAAACTTAACACCTAGATATAAAGTAAACAATAATTATGATTTATAGTATATATATATATATATATATATATATATATATTATATATAGTTATATATTAACTTACCTTTTTCAAGGCAATCGATTTCACAAATTACTTTCAATAAGATCAGCTTGTCAGATTTTACAGGGTACTTTCATGTTTTTATTGGGGGGTAAAAATGCACATGTTCTGAATATTAAACATATTCAGACATCTAAACCTATGCATCAGAATCATCTATTTGCACTGAAGTGAACCTGATTTGCACTCACTTCGAGTGGCACATGAACATATAAAACGTGCTGTTACATTACTCATATGCTGAGCTCAGTGAAAAGCCTGACTGAATATAATAACTTTTTTATTAGGGGGAAAGTAGAGTTTTTTTCCCCCTGTTTGTCCTAATTTGTCCGACAGCTTTGTGAGTGAATTTATGAGCGGGTGCTTGTTAAATTAGCTTTTGATTCAGCTAGTACAGAGGAAAGGAGAGAGGGACAGGTGCTAGTCAAGCCACTATGCCCATGATGGGCTGGGCTGTGAATAACTGCGTCACCGCAGTACTGAGGTCATGTTAAACTACCTTTGTGATGAGTTTATCAGTTTTTGTAGAGTTGATAAAATACATTAATTGAAAAATGTTTTTTTCTGACTTTGAATCATGAAAGTCTGCAGTCACTACTTTGCAGCCCTACTCAGTATCTCACCCACAGTGCAGTCTCTAAACCAGTGGTTCCCAACTAGTGGGTCGCAGTTCAAAAGTGGGTCATGGGTCTACTCTGAATGGGCCGCAAGTGACAGAGCTTTTATTTAGAAGTGCTGATTCTGTTTATTCTTACATTATGTGTTATTTCTTGGTGTTTTAAGCCAATGTGTCGTCTACATTTTGTGAAATAAAATCAAATATGTAGTGATTTATCTCAGGTCTGGACCTTGAACTAATAACCAAGGAGAAATCTGGACCCTGACTGGACCAGTTGGGATCCACTGCTCAACCAGTCTCACTCCTCTTACCTAAACCTTACCAATCCAACCAGTGAAGGCAACGAATACAAGCCAATCAGAGGTAGAGTGGTGTGCATGCTTTTGCTATCCAAGGAAATGCAACTTTGCTTGCGGTTTACTGCCATTCGTACTGATACATTGCTTTTTCATTACAGTAAGAAAAAATCCATACCTACACAGCCCTAGGTCATCCAACATGATGATGTTTATTGCATGCTGATTCTCTATGTCCGAGTGAATTAGAGTTATGTGCTTTCCCACTGTTCTGTGATAGACAGTGTGGCTGCAGATCCTTGCAGCATCTCAGCGACATCCTGGCAGCAGCAGGGGTTAAGTAAGGTGCCCTGGCCTCTCAGATGCTCCACAGCTACTTGACCTGTTTGTTCAGCTGCACACCCAGGCGCATGTTTGTCCCCCCCCCCTCCCCCCAACTCCTCCACTGACACACTATGGCAAAGATGCCAGCTGTGTGCCCCTGTTAAGCTGGTACGACATTGGGGTAGAAGGTTAAGAAAGGCGGGAAAAAAGCTGCTAGATAAGCAATCTCCTGCTCCAGGTCAGCTATTCCAGATTACAAGACCAAAGAAAAACCTTTTAATTAGCTTTGCCGTGCAGTTAGGGCCCTGCGGTATTGCGGCCCAGACACTTCCTGCATTGTGCTACACCACCCAAAAAAGTAGCAGCGTGAGGGAGTGAGTGAAAGAAAGTGAGGAAGAGAGGCTAAAAATGGCTCTGCCACATGTGCACCACACCGCAAACAAAAGAGATGCCTGATTGTCCCCACGCACTGCGGTTATTTACCTACTAGAGGCTCAACAAGCATGGACAACAAGCCACCTGGACTTATTTTAAAATTTCTGCAGAAAGTAACTGAAGAAAAACTGAGCTTATTCTTCATTTATTACAACATTATCCAAGTTTCCACTGCTTTCTTCTTCTTCTTTTAACCCCTCTTGTTTTCCTATTCCCACAATGAGCTTGTGTGGAGATCTACTGAGAAATCCCAGAGCCAGCCCTGTCAAACTCGGTCTAAAAGAGCATACATACGTTGGACATAATTTCCTTCTCATAACAAAAATAGAGGCAAAATACCAACAATCATATCTTGGTGATGCTTAATGAGCCCTTTCGGATCCTTGACAATATACCACTAATATGGTGCTTTGCATCCTTTGAAACATACCAGAGTAGAACCCTGGAAATAGAAACATAAAAAGTGAGGCCTCACTGACGCCCCACAGGCAACAAGTTTTCTCTGCACTCGCTCATCCGCAGTTAGTCTGCCCTCTGCTATATTTTCACACCACATATACTGAGCCTCTAAATCTGCATTGTGTCTGTATTCGTACCTATGCTTTGGCACATGAATCAGTGTGCATGCTGTTCGAGTGTTTGTAGGGGAGGGGAGAAGAAACGAGATGAAAAGTGAGGAGGGTGTAGGAGTAATTGCCTGCTCTGGAGACACGTGGAGCCTGTCTAGGGAAGAGATACTGGAGGGGGTGGAGGGGGAGGTATGCCATCAATTTGAGGTCGGCCCTAATGTTTCAAAATAAAGACGAACACCTCACTTTGATCTTCATGGCCTGTTCAGCAGACGGCCTGCTAAGATAACGATCCATGCCGGTTACTGTAATCTTAGCCTCAGTCCGTGCTTTTACTGAAGAGAGGGACAGAATACTTAAAAACAGTTTTACACACTCAAATCTGAAATCTACAGGGGAGGGAGCATAACTTCATTTTAAATGAATGTATCTTCAGTGAGTATTTGAGGATAGGTTGTTGATAAAAGGCTGTGTCTGGGCATAAATGGGTCGAAGGATGCGTGTGGAGGAATTTCATATGAATAGTGAAGCAACTAGGCGGTTGCAAGTAGCGCCTCAGGGGTGTGGAACGTGCTGGGGCCTGCTGCATTATAAAGACAAGCCCTGCACCCGGTCAGCTGTGCCGTACACAAGACTGTAGGAATGAGGGCACCATGAATGGCTTTCTCTGTGTGACAATGACTGCAGCACTCAGCGGAGAGGGAATGGTCAGAGGTCCCTGCTACGGACAGGCAGTATTGAGTCTGTGTATGTGTGTGTGTGTGTGTGTGTGTGTGTGTGTATGTGTGAGTGAGTGCGTGTGTACACTGAGAAATTACTCAGGAATGTGAGGATACATGCCAAAGACAAAGAATTTGAGTCGCATTCAAGGGAACCTTACCCTCCTCGCCCTCTGAAGAAATATCGCAATCCCTTCAAAAGGCCTGGCCTGAGAGCCACACTGGATGGAACTAATGGAAGTCTTGTGCACAGGCTTAAGCCCGTTGGAGGGGTTTAATTGATGAGATTTTTCCCGGGCATGAATTTCCTTCGACAGCAAGGGAGTAATCTAATAGCAGCTGATGAAACTTTGCTTAAAATCTTCTTAATTTACAACTTTTAAAGGTCCAGTGTGTAGGATTTAGGGAGACATATTGGCAGAAATATAATATAATAAATATGTTTTTCTTTAGTTTATAATCACCTGAAAATTAAAATTGTTCTGTTTTTGTTACCTTGGAATGAGTCGTTTATGTCTACACAGGGAGCAGGTCCTTGTCCATGGAGTCCATGTTGCACATGTCCATGTTTTTACAGTAGCACAGAGAAAGACAAATCAAACACACTAGATAAGGCCATTCATGTTTTCATGTCGGACACCGTAGTGTGCAGCACCTCAGCTACAAGCAGCATTGGAAATACATACATTTTTTAACCTGAAACTGCTTTATACAGTCTTTTTACTGGTTCAATTTCCAGGTCTGTTTGTTTTTAAGAGCAAAAGACCCCTTCAGAATTTTGGCTCTCATATAAAAAACCTTTTGAATGTCTGGATCTTAAATTATCATAGAAAAAAGGAAATCACACATTAGCAGGTGCTAGGCTAGTGGCCTGTCTCAAACTTGCAAATCAGCATTGTAAAAACGCTGATTTCTAATGTGACACTGCTATATTCGGTGCTTTTACTGGTTGTAATCACTTGGTCTGTTTATTTTGGAGAGGAAAAGACCTCAGCTCCTGGTAAAAACCTAAACAATGAACACTGAAGGAATTTTAACCACGATAAGTTTCAGCCGGTCACAATCTGCAATCTTCACCACTTGATGGCACTAAATCCTCCTAAATCTTGCCCGCTGCTCCTTTAAGAGATATTATCATGAAGATAATACATGCAAAACATTTTTTTCTCTAGCAACCACATTCAATGGCTTTTAAAAAATTTATTTATAGATTTATATCTCAAAAATCTGTCCGTACAGTTGAATTCACACATTCTTTACGCTCAATTATGGTTTAATCCTAACTTGAGACATTGATGCTAATGTTTGAGCGAGAGAGGAATCTCAAGTTAGCATTGAGCCATATGTGAATCAGAAACCACAGTCATAGACACCCAACTCAGACACAGCTACAACTTAATAAATACTTTACAAAAATAATGCAGGCTGCCTCAGAGACACAAGGGACACGGTTGCAAATTAATGGTAAAAAAAAAAAAATGTGCATGCTATATAAACTCACAAGCTTACATGAGAACCTGGGTATTGTGAATGACAAATGGGAGAAAATTAGATAACCCTATTCTCTACCCTGCCCACCCCCAAAACAGATTCCTGCAGGATCTCATTATTCTATTACCACAGACCTCTCAGATTCACCAAACATAAACAATCTAAGGAGACAAACACGGACACAATCTAAACGAACATTCCTAAAATAATAATTTTCCCTTTTTAAGAATACATACTCAGTTCTCCCTTTGGTGACCAGATCTGAGAGTTATAATGGGTGAAGCAATTTCCATTTTTCAGAGGCATCATTTATAAAAATGTTTAAAAAATAGAGCAATGTTTTGCGCCTGGTTTTGATGAAGTCAAGAGAGG
Source organism: Plectropomus leopardus (assembly GCF_026936395.1). NCBI lineage: Eukaryota > Metazoa > Chordata > Actinopteri > Perciformes > Serranidae > Plectropomus > Plectropomus leopardus. The sequence goes on from NC_142188.1 coordinate 23,485,210, forward strand.
TTCCTTGTGAGCAAGTAAATGTTCTGACTCAGTTGGATTATTGTTCCTCTTGGGTCAAAAGAGCAGTTCTGTAAGTCTTGTTCCTCAGAGCCTAAAAGTTCTTCTAGTATTTAATCAAAAACAGAATTTAAAAAATGGTTTCAGCACCATTTTTGAGGTTTAGCTGAGTATTTAAGCAGCGTATGTTTGGTAATTTCACTAGAATTCCCTTGCTTCTTCAAACTGTTTGTAATAGTCCTCGTCCTGAGGGTTGTCGGGACACTTCTGCCCATTGTTTGGCGGCCTGGCCTGGTTGTACCGGCTCCAGTCTCCTTTGCAGATGATCCAGGGTAGAATGTCCACCTTATAGTGCAGGTCGGCTGAGAACTCTGTGCTGATGAGGTTGGGCGTACCGGCCCCTTTGCCTCGAGTGATGAGCTTCATGTTGTCATCATAGCAGCAGTGCTGCGCTGCCAGCGTGGTGGACTCCAGTGTCAACATGGAGCGGATGCAGTACCGTGCCGTGGGCTTGTAGATCTCCAGCTTCTCTTTTGGCCCGCTTGCGTCTTTCCAGCGGAAATCCCGGCGTGTGGGGGCATCATGTACATCTGCTGTGCTGTACGCCACCTCGGTTGGGTAAGAGCAAGGGCAGCTGGGCAGGTCGTTTGCCACCTTGGTCATGTACTTCTTCAAGAAGTCGCTCTTACAGTTCATCCATCGCTCGCAGCTGTCTGTGTCTGCAAGAAAAGATGATTGAAGATGAAACCACAAGTGTGAGAAGGTGCAACATTTAACATGAAGGTGTGTTTTCATTGGCTTGATTAAGAACAGACAGACCAAGAGAGAGCGGGCAGTGGCATACTGTGCTCTTCCTGCACTGCTGCACATTTTCATCTCTGCGCAGTAATGGGGTGCAACCCGAGCATGAGGAATGCTAAGTGTGTGCAGGAACACTGCTGCCAGATGGATGAACTGTCTTTGATAGTGTAAGAACATCTGAATGAGGGATAGTCCGCAGTAAGACAAGAGTAAAATCGTACCAACACCAAAGAGCTCCGTGGCATTGAACTCATCTGTTCCAGCTAACAGGCTCACTTCAGTGGCTGCTGTCTTGAAGGCGTCTTCAATACCTTTGGAGAGATGAATGCACAGTGAAAGGTGGATCAGAGATGAAAGACTACTTAATCAACTTATGCACTTACAAACTATCCTCTAATATCCGTCTTTACTGGTGGACTTTTTTCATTCTATGATCTAAAATCCAGACTTTTACCTGGGCAGTTGGGCATATCACAAGTCCTGGACTCCGTGGCTGTGCAGGCGTAACCACATGACCTGGTTCTCTTCTGGTTGCCATTTCCACAGGTGACACTGCACGCCGTCCAGTTACTCCAGTCCCCCTCTCCATCCATATAGTCTGGATCAGAGAGAACAAGAGAGAGAGAGATCCTTAGCTCTGATGCAGGCCACATGCTGAACCTACTCAGGCCTGTTAGCATGCCTCACTAATAATAAGTAGGGGGAGGACATGAAAGGGGAAGTGGGGGAGCTCAAAGTTCTCTTTGACTTCGGCCCTCAAAGCAGATACCACGCAAGCCTGTCTACACATACATGCACACATGTTGTACATGGCATAGGGCACAGTATGTGTGTTCTGTTAGTGAAGTAACAGGGGAGTGTTTTGCTCATTTTAAAAGAACTACAGACCAAAGGACCAAAGGACCAAAGGCGTAGACGTAGGTGGGGACGCAAGGGACATGTCCCCCTCAATTTCTAAGATGTGCATTTGTTCACCCCAATAAAATAATGAAAGACATTTACAATGTTGGCTATATTTGGGGTACTGGGCAGTGGCTTTTATATTTTTTTATTATGGAGTTTTGAAAAGTGTTAGAGAAATTTTGAAATTTTGTCCATGAAAATGAGTAGGAAACCTGATAAAAATGTAAAAATTAAGCTCTTGTAGATGATCCCCAAACCTCCTGTTTCATCACTGCCTAAGTTGAAACAAAACCTATGCCTTTGCTACAGGGACTGGGGAATTTACAAATACAAATTTCCTGCGCTGCCTCAGTATCCCTGGCACAGTGGCACTGGACACCATTCAGTTGCTCTATCTGTGATTCATTGCTTTGAAAATAGGAAGTGAAATGGCAAGAAATCCTCTTTAACTCCAATTATCATTGAGCAGATCATTGTAATGGGTATACATGGAAACAGTTACACGGGGCTCGACCCACCACCGCCATCGCTATCGCATGCAAACACACACACACATCTTGAAAGCAGTACTCCATCAATGAGGAGAATTAATGTGGGCATGCTGAGATGGAAGTATTTCTGGTCAAGGTCCAAACCTTCCTATACACCCCCACCCCCCAACCCTCCACTTCCATCTGCCCCTCATTATGAGCATTTTGTATGACTACAGGCCAGATAGCCATCTAGCGCTGCTCCCCTCCCCCTTCCGTACTATGGCCAAAGAGCTGGTGGCAGCTCTGACAAAACTCAGAATTAAGTGAACAGCACTAAGTTGGTTTCATTTATATTTATCAGATCGATCTCAGTTTGTTTATATTAATGATCAGTCCTCTGTGCATATTTAAGTTGGTTACAGAGTTCTGCAAAGTTCTATGCTTGGACCAATCCTATTCCCTTATCCGCTGTGAGGGTCCAAAGATGGAGGGGTGTTGTATGCTGTAAAGACCTCTGGGGCAAATTGTGATTTGTGATAATAGGCTTTATAAATAAATTTGACTTGAACTGACTTGATAATAGCCTCCCCTCAGCCCACAGATAAGACAGCTGAATGTACCACCAGTGGTCCATGATGGAGAGGAGGACCACCGCCTGTCCACAGTTATGATTATTAGGTTTAAAACCAGGACAGAAATGATGATTAAGTATTTTCTTGTCCAAAGTGTGGTATGAAATAGATTATGAGTGAAAGCTGACCACAGCGATAAGCCAAAAACATTACACATGGGCAATGGTTTGACGAAAAAAGAGTATGAAATCGCCTCCCCTAACCACCGTAGTGCAAGTGGATAAAATGACATTTTCCACAGCATATGCATTCCTGTGCAACCATGTTGGTTTGGGCGTGCTACAACACGGCTTGGACGCATACTGTATGACAGTGAGTGTAAATTCTTCCGCAGCAGATTTATCTGTGGGGTTACGTTTTGGAGAGCGCTGTGAAGATGGTGTGGCAGCCTAACAGAGCTTCTGGCCCCGTTCCTGTTGCTACTTTGATGTAGCAAAGGCGTTTAAACTGTGTCATGTAGCTCGCTCCGCACCACAGAGGAATCCATCTCATAAAAAAGTGTTAAAGGCTTCAATCAGGGGCTCCCAAGGGCTCGCCTGGGATGACTACACTTATTATGGTGACAGCTTAAATCAGCAAATCTGCAAATTACAGATTCCACATCAGACTATGGCCAACTGTGGAAAACCCTGGAGACCGGTCCTCAAATGAGAGCCTATGGACCCAGCTAAATATTCTGCCATGTGCATTGTGCACTCATTTCCTCGCAAACACACCCTCCTGTCATTCTCACCATATTCGGTTTGAGCTTTGCCTCCTCCCCCGGTGCCTCCTCTCCTGTCCCAATCTGCTGGCGGCCGGAGGAAGTTGCTGTCCTCGCTGTTGCTCCCGTAGGTGCGATCTTGCTCTTCTGTTTGATGAGTGGTGGAAGAAGAAGAGGAGGATGAAGAAGTGTGAGGCCACCAGTTTCTCCAGTTAGGAGACGCCCAGTTGGGTTTGCTCTCCTTCCGGAGGCCTTTTTCCGGCTCATGGCTCTCCAGTCCATCCACCACTTCAATGGTCACCTGAGAACAGAAGTCAATTTAAAGAGTCATCAACAGAATCATCAAAGACAATACTTATATAGCATTTTTGGGACTGAATAAGTCGATAGGGTGCCATGCAGTGACACTTTCTGATACCCCTGCACACAATATCACCCCCTCCCTCTTTCTGTCCTAACACATGTGCCTCCCAGATGACGGGGGGGACCACCACCCCTGCCCCACAGTCACCCTCCCACCTCTCGGGCTCTCTCCACCTAAACACAAAGTTCAAAGGGCTACTCAGCCTCCTCCAGACCATGAAAGCCAGATGAATCCCAGGATCAAAGACAGCCCCCCCTCCTCTCCCACAGCCTCACGCCCTTGCTCAATTGGTTGCTCCGCTCTCTTCCCACATCTTGAGATGTTAATACACTTTGTTCATGCTCGGATTTAGCAGTGATGCTCTCAGAAATGGAAAGACCCCCTTGCTGGATTAGACAGGAGAATGATTTAAACATGGCAGCGGTTTCTCGGCCATCTGCACCGCTGAGGGACTTATGGGCAAGGGCTTGCCACACATTTACATAAGCTGCCGTCTGTCTTCCTGCACATGGGTTAGTAGTGAGGCGCTGCTGTCTGGCATTCAGCTGTCATTATGATGGACGTGAGCCCTCAGTGTCTATCTTAAGCTTCACTACAAGCCAGGAAGTGTGAAAGGGGACGGGGGAAGGAAGGAGGAGAAAAAGGGGGTAGTGATGTGCACAAAACTATTCTCCTTCTTCCTGTTTGCTCTTCCTGCCTTATGTGGTTGAGTAGCCATGTCTTACGAGTGAGTGAAAGCATCAAAGCAGGTGCATAGACACACATGGTCACCTGTATGTTGGGATTCTGTCCATTGATATCGGCTTTGGAGAGGTCGGGGAAGTTGTGTAGATCTAGGAGGAAAGCTCCAGGGCCGTCCCTGTGTACGTTGCTGCCTTGTGCCCAGGGGAGGGAGGCAGGCCGGTGGGCCAAGCGGTGTTCTGAACCAGACGTTCGATCTTCAGGAGCCAGCTGGGCAGAAGAGCTGCTTTTTGCATTTATATTATTTTTCTAAGGAGAGAAAAGAACATAATATTTATGTGTTATTTGTGCATTTTGTGCATATTTATAGAAAACATCTGATTCCCTTCTATGTGAAAGTTTAGACTTTAGGGCCCTGTCACTTGGTATCTACAGAGGGTGCACACTCAGCAACATTAGATTGATGTTGACAGAGGTTCATGTGGCCATGACCTCTGTCATAAATCCTGCAGACTCTCAGCTACTTGGAGCCCAAAATGAAGGAGCCACTGAAACAGACAAACATCACGCTGAGCTCTGTGCGTCTGTCTCCTTCAACCAAAATATAACTTCAGAGCCCATGTTACAGTTAGACTGTATATTTTTTCCATTTTTAACTGACAGTATGCTTCTGCTTTACCGTAGTTATATGATGTGGACATTTTTAGCATGCTGGGAGAAAAGAGCATGTAAGACTGATGGGTTTTCTGCACTGGGGCTATACTGAGAAACCTAAGCAAACATAGCAAAATAATTACATTTGCCTTCTTGATGATAGAAAAAACATTTGGACTTGACAGGGGGGGTTGTGAATTCATCCAAAAAGGACAGTTGAGGACATATGTCCTTTGTCAGGTATGCACAGAAGGAACAATTATTCCTCAATTGGACAGACTGAATAAGAATTCAGCAATCATACTTATGGGGTGGCAGAAAATAAGATCAAAGAAAGCCATCAATCATGTTCCTTGTTTTATTTTTTCATGTCCCATTTCATCCTCCCTAGTGTTTTTGTGGCCGGGCTGAGGCCTGAGAATATGGCAGCAGTGCTGTACGGTTGCGGTGGCCAGTCACAGACAAAGTGTCAGCTCAGCCACATTGTGGTGGGCATAAAAGCCCCCAGTGGAGCTGTTTGTGTCCAGCCAAGGTGCACTCTGGGACAATATAGAAGCTGTAAATGGAGCTGCACAGTGAGGGAGGAAGGATTATAAATGTACATGTAACTTGCATTCAACCACAAAGGAGACAGAGGCTGCCCAGAAAGACTCCCGAATTCCACTCAGTGCTGTTTTCTTAATTCACTACCAAACACCAGATGGAGGTAATGTGATAATATGATGCATTTCAAAGAATTTCAGAACTTTCACATCAAATACGTAAATGTGAGCTGCCATAATTACAATGATTATACTAGTGACCATAATTTTGAGGGGGGGGGGTAGATTATGTCTGTAGCCACCAAATAAAAAGAGGGAGAGGTTTCAGATGAGTTTTGATGAGAATTTATGTTCCAAATCATAAAATCTTAAAGAAAATGATTCTGAAAAAGTAGGCTCCGATTAAAACCACAAATGTATTTTCCATAACGAAACAATTATGGCTGAGAGCTCAGTCCAGAAAAAGGTCATTTTAATGCCATAGTTTGTGCATCAGCTCTAGAGCCTTTATGTAAACATCACAGGACCCTCTCTGGGTCTATCACATATACTCTGGATTTGAGATGCCCACATGATAACCCCCCTCCTTCAAGCTCCTTGCCTTCAGAAGTCACTCGGTGGCTGTAATTGAGCTCCAACACAACACCTACAGGTTCAGCCACAAAATACAGAACAAACAATCGTAAATAAAGTAAACAGGTGTGGTTGATCTCCTCTGCGTGGATTAAATTTTTATGGATTATATTAGCATTTAGTTGCAGACCACACAAGTTGCTCTTCAGTCCAGATACATGACTGTTTTCATGACACTGTTCACAAACAGTTATTTAAATCTGCTGCCAGAAAAATCTCAACTGCTGCACATTTCACGGCTGCTGACAAAAGACAACTTACTTTGATTCCTCATGCTATGACTCTGAGGTGTTTTCATTCACAGCACCTGTCATTTAAGAAAATGAATCCAAACATGCTGTGGCTACACAAAGCAGCGCGGTTGACAGAAGAAAATGTTGGCGTTGAACGTTTTTGCAAACATGAATACATTACACGTGTATGTTTCATTTTTAAAAGTTACATACTTTATGAGCTGACTTGGTCATTGGAAGGGGAGTGGGATGGTGAATGGTGTGTCACCTTGGCGAGACACCTGGCAAACTTTGGACCTCGTTTTGAGATCCACAAAAAAGAAGACTGGTTGTGATTTAGCGAGTCTTTTCTATGTTTCCAGCAGCATTTTATGCACAAAACACAGTTGTTTTATGGCAATCTGTCACTGTGTTTAAAGTTGCTTTCTATGCACAAAACGTAACACATTCCAGTTTTTGCAACAGCTTTGAAAGCACCAAACATGGGTGTTTTGCAGCAGCCTACCACTTTTTTCCAGAAACTATTTAGACACCAAGCATGGGTGTTTTGTGGCAACCTATTGCTTTTTCATGGCACCTTTTTACACACCACATGTTGGTGTTTTGTGGCAACATGTGGCTGTTTTTTGAAGCAGCTTTTTAGGCACCAAACATGGATGTTTTGTAGCGACCCAACTCTGTTTTTCGAGCGGGAATTGTGCTGTGAAAGCAATTATTTTTGACCGAAACATTACTGTGTTTCTGTTGGGAAATCGGCACAGACAGCGGTTGTGTTTTTACTGAGCCATTGCTGCTTTTACAGCAGGGGTTTTACCCTCAAACTGGGTATTTCAACAAAAACAGGATTTTTTTCTTAATCATAATTACGTTTTTTTGTGAATAAACCTAACCACACATTAACCATGGGTTTGTTGAAACATAACGTTTCAACGAATCAGCTACATATTAACATGCAAATGTCATTATATTAAAATCCCTTTTTTTTCTGGTGATTGGGATACATACACACAGAAATAACTGCCACTGAGTTATGACTTACCACTTTCTCCACAAGTTGGACTATGAAAAGAAATCACATGCCACCACAAATGTTTCAGAATACACAAACTGTTGGGTTGTGAAACCCAATCACAGTGTTTGCAGGCAGATTAATCCTTCATTATCCAGTCTAATCTTATCTGAATCTTCTGTTGTGTCATATTATGCTGTATAACACATGGCAGGCAGAATACATAATCCTGACACAAACTTGGTTTATTTAAAGTCAAATTTAAATGCACTTTGATTAATTCTAGGGAAACACTTGTGATGATACTTCAAAAGGAGTACTTGTATACACAAAGATTTGTCAGTTTATGGGCAAACTTTGGTAGTTTAATGTGGTTTATTTTAGTATAAGCCATAGATTATCTTGCAGATGGTACTGTCAGAAATCTCCGGATGAGTGAATTGCAGTTTTCAGTATATGTATAGAATTTTTAACTATATATATATATATATATATATATATATATAAGCAGATGCCCGGTAGTGAACAGTCAAACCCGAGACAGTGGATGTCACTGGAGTGTGTACACAGTGTTTACATACAGTTTACTGTCTCGCTGTCTTGCCAACAGGACATATACTCATTTTCTCAGCCGCAGTAAATACAATAAATTATTGCCAAAACATAGAAAAATATCAGCCTTAAATGTAATGTGGCTGATTAAAGCCTTGAGCTGAATTGTAAATACGAAAACTGTGACATTGTATTGCTGAAAACAGTCCATTACTTGGACAGAAACGGGGAGATCTAAGCTGCTCTCCTCCATAAGCACTGAGATTTCACTAAATCTATATTTCCATCTGGCAGCTCAGCAATGTGAAGGACAAACCATTACATTTTATACACCCTAATAACAGATTTTTTCGTTCTTTCTCCATCAGTATTTCGGTAGAAGGACTGAGGGGGATTAGTCAAGTTGAAAATAATGGAAATAATGCACAACATGTGAATGAGTCATCAGCAAAGAATTGCAGTTGTGTATCAGTTATGAATCAGTTCCTGATAATGTCGACGTAAACACCTCTCTCTGTCTTTTCCACGTGACTCTCTGGAGCTTTTTAACACAGCGTAATGACAAAAACATGCTGTGTGCTCATTTTTCTCTAATATGTCCCAGGCTGTAACAGTGCACAGGAGTAACTCATCAGATGTTAGAAAATCAGCAGTTTACCTCTTTGATGATGGCGGGGCTGCTTTACAGTCCCTATCACTCATCTGAGATCTTCCTCAACAAGGAACATGCTTTAATTTGGAGATCAAAAGTGACACACCATTCCTCAGTTCATTTGGGGCCTCCCAGGATGCCCCCACCCCCCCCACACACACACACACACACACTCAAAAGCCATGAATGAACACTTGCACACACAAGCCACCCCCTTCTCCCTCCTCACAGTATCTCCTCTTCTTTTCCCGCTTCCCCCTTTTTCACTTTGTGAGGGCTGCTTAAAGGGGCATGACTCCATTTTCAATTGGGAGCAACTCAGGGGTCCTTCCCCCGGGGAGGCTGGCAGGAAATGAAGGCAGTGCACATTGTGCCAGATGCTTTTCAACACTACACTTATGTAGGTGGAAGAGAAAACTATCCTTCCCCTGTCACACGCCTCATACTGGGCTTACGTATGTGTTTATTTACAGGATCAAACTGAGAACAGACTTGCTATAAAGGAGTAAACTGCTTAGAGTTTAACTCTTGAAAACAACAGAGTGAAACAAGCTCAACGGTAGAAAATCATGATTAATTATTGACTTTTAGTATTTGTTTGTTCTAAGCTGACAAATACACTAACTTTACTCTGCCTGGGTCAGTGATGACAATGTGCCTTGGACCACTACAGGTGCAAGAAGCTGCATCCTGTCATTTGTGTTTCTATGAATGGCATTTTAAATATGACACCTTGGAATGACAATACACCCCCTGGGCCATGACAAGCCCGGCAAAAAGATGACATCACCCTCTTCAGTGGCGGGCCAGTGAAGCATATCTGCACATAGTCAGGGCATTCATGAGCAAAAAAAAAAAAATCAGCGCTTTTCTCAACATGGGGCATGAGTGACTCTTTCATCACAAGCCAGCATCTCTATGTACATTAAGTGACAAAGGGGATGTTGGAGGTTGTAATGGGTGGCATGTGTTTAGTATTTTTTTTTTTTGCTGTAGTCTTCTCAGGAGAAACTCCCTCCTGGTCCTCATCCTGTTCATCCTATCCAACATTTGGCTGAGTGACAAATATTCAATAAATTCCTGGAATATTTCCTCAGCTTTGCATGCCCTAATATCCAACTGAACACAGGCCTGCTGTTGCATATACGCAGGCCAGTGAACAGAGATGGCAGCGATAGTAGAGATAAGAGAAATTACCCTCACCTTCCTTGAGTTAAAATTCTTTCTATTCATTTCCCTGAAGGCCTTAATAAAAATGTATAAAAGGACACCAGTAAGCATAAATACTCATTTATCACTGGGACATAATGAACATATTTCAGTAGCATGCTAAATATAAATCAAAAAGCAGCTGAAGGATGCTTAACACTCTAAAAAAGCCTGTTGATCCCAGACCTGTCTTAACACTCAAGTCAGGATTTGTGGCTCTGTTGGATGTATGCTTTATGCTGATGTAAAAAAGGCTGTTAAACTGTTAAACCTGGTGTCATGTTGACAAATGTCTGCCTTGTGAAATTTTGCTGCTCTTCACTGGAACACAACCCCCAAAAGGTGTCATTAAAACTGTATTTTGACTTGATGTCAAAAGATTTAAAAACCTTTGAATAGTTTATTTATTAATTGCATTCTATTTCTTTTCCTCAACACTGACATCTGTCCATGTGGCCTTGCCCACACATGTGAGTATACACTGTAAAATCTGAAATCTGTAAAATCTGAAGCTGAATTTACTTTTACAAAATCTATGAAACAATTGCCTTGAAAAATGTAAGGACATGTAACTATTGGTTTTAAGTAAATATTTACTTAATTTTGTGAAGTTGTTGCAACTTAAAATTACAAATTTTATTGAATCAACCTTTTGAAGTTTTAGCAACTTAAGTAAACCAAGTTTACTGTGTTATATATCTGTATTCTCCTGCTTGCAAACTAATCAGTCATATTTGTATTTCCTTACGCAAGTTAACAAAACAGAACTTGCAGATCTCCTCTCTTCGTCATTGGCTAAATCTTCTTTGTGATGATCAAGTTAAGTCAGACTAACTTGGTTTACTGAAGTTGCAAACACGTAAGAAGAACAAGGTGATTCCACTTGTCCTTTTGACTTGCAACAGTCTCACACAATTAAGTAAATGCAGCTACATTTTGAGTTAACTTATCAGTTAGATATAAAATAAACATAAATTAAGATTAATAGTTATATTTACTTTCCCTTTTCAAGGCAATCAGTTTCCATGATTACTTTAAGTAAAATATACTAGATTTTACAGTGTAGCAAGGAATCAAATAAAACAAGTTGGATTTAGGATCAGAGATCAGCAGCAGGGCAGAAGTCAGTTTGATGCCAGACTCTGCTCCAAACATAACTCTGGGGCATGTGTGTTGGTAGGGGTGGGGACACCTTCTGGGGTGCAGCTCTGACCCTGGATGACAGTGATGAGCCCATGATGACAGAGAAGTGCCTGCAGCTAGCATTTAACCCCCAACAATAGGGAGGTGCGTCTGATCTCTGACCCTGCCTCATCTCCCACCCCTCCGCTGGCTCCCTGCCATTCCCGGGGGACACCCCAGGGAGACCACATCCGTGTGTATGTCAACAATCCCCAAAGACTCACGGGGTTGCATAGGAATGGAGGCTTTGTTTTACCTGGGCTATCAAATCCATCTGCGCCCGAATGAGACCCCTCTGATATCACCTTTCGCATCAAATTCCCCCCCCCCCCCACCACCAAAAAAAAAATCTCCAAAGCACCTCACTTATAGACTTCCTAACTCACCTCTGAAAGTGCTGAGTCCTGATCCAGGATCAGAGTGTCATTTCCCTGGGGTAGCGGACTGCTCCGCAGCACCGTGATGTGCAAGGTAAGGAGAAGGAGTCCCAGGAGCAGCAGCAGCTCCGCCGCCAGTCGCACCATCCTTTTTACGCGGCCGCTCTTTGGAGCCTGCGGTGTGGACGGAGGTCCGACTCCGCCTCCTCCCGGTGCAGAGACTCCAATCTCCGGATCCGCCGGGGACGAGGAGCCGCAACACCACTTCGGAGCCACTTCGGGAATCAGAATTGCAAAAGTGAAGGGAAAAGGATCGGAGGAGGGGCAGTCGAATAATTTGGAAAAAGTGCTGTAAAATGATTTGGATCCAGTTGGGCTTTGCTAAATCAAGATTTATCTTATTTTATTGTTCATATAGTTTGATGTTACGCCAAATGTGATATAAGTTAATGCGCTGATCTGCCAGTTTGCTGTAACACTGCAGGGCTGATCCAGCATTAACACGTCCCCTCCTTGTTGCGCCCTCGTCAAATCTCCAAGCTCAGGAAACTTGCAGCCCAGTTGGCCCGCGGTGTCCCCGCCACATTCTACAGCCTCACACTTCACTGCTCCTCTCTTCCACTTCGGCCGCTTTACGCACTTCTTGTTTTGTCCACATTCTGCGCCTTCCAGCCTTATTCGACGCGACTTTACCCCTGGAGAAACAAGTACAGGTAGTTAAAAATATATCTTCTCCAGTTAAGACTTCGCGGTGCGCTCTGACCTCTTCAAAAACAGTATTCATCCATTATGCTGCGGAGCGTGAGCCCACCAAAATGAAGGCGTGCGTCTCTGACCAGTCCTGTTGGAGGAAACAAGTCAAACCATATCAAACTACGGCTTAGTGAAACACACGCTGTTCTTGATATACGCTCTTGAGGTGGTTTTATACTATACGCCCCTGTGCAGGCGCCCTCCCCCTGGTTAACTCTTTCGTCCCCCTTCAACCGGTCCTCTCCAAATTGGTGTCCGGCTGGGTTAACACCAAATATACTTGTGGAAGTTCAGCTGCCTAAAAGTGTATTATACCACTTTATCTGTTGCATATAAGACATACTTCAGTAATTTGACGCCACAAGACCAAAATTACAGAGATTTATCTTTTAAAAATTACAAAATGTCTCAGAGAACATTATGGCACATTCCCCAAAGTTTGCCAATTTCAATACACAGTTAATCACGCTTCAAGTTAAGTCATTTTATTTTTAAGTTAATGCCACTATACAGGCACATTAAGGACTTCCCGACAGAACCTCAAGTACCCTTGGTGGTCCCGGTCCCCGGAGACGCACTGGGCACACGGGCGCGTCATAGCGCGAAGGAAGACACCCGGTGGCGCCTCGCAGGAGGTCTGCGTCTCCTGTTGACATGTGTGTAGCAGCAGTCTTGTCTCAGTCGTTGATTAAAACGCTGCTGCGGAAGGTGCTGCAACACTTCACTTAAGCGAGACAAATGGTGCGTAATGTGATTAGCCCTCGTGAGACGTTTTATTGTCCGCTTCAAAGGACAGGTCGCTGTGTCAAATTATGCACCAAGCGGGGATGCTGCTGCTTTAGCATGGGTGACAGCTCAGTGAGCATCGAGGTCTGGAGACGACCGCGCATTTAATATTGCCTTTCACCTTTTAAGTCCATATGTTCACTTTGGGCTCACGTGGAACCATAATATAACTGAGACGACTAACATGATCGCATTAGAGTCATGGATTATTTGTTAGTGTCATAACAGCTCACATAGAACCACATAAACACATATTAGTTATTCATGCATAATCCTTGATGTTGTGGCCAAATTGCGTAACGCTGTTCCAATAGGACCATGACAGTGAAAGAGCAGAGCCAAAGCATTGCTTAAATTAGACTTCTATTATGGGATGCTATATGACTGACATTGTTTTGTTCATTTAATTTCAAGATTCCTGCATCACATAGTTTCTATATCAACCAGTCAGTGTTTTAAACGTGGTAAATACAAGCCAAAGAAAAACAAGAGAATTTTGCTCGACTTTGGCCCTGAACTTACTTTAGATGAGGTGTAACTCCAATGTGCCCATCCGATGCCCATGGGTGCCAGAGTAAATTTGGTCGGAGTCTGAGAGTAACTGCTAGAAGATAGTGATAAGCAGGATGAAGTGATTCAAAACCTTTGATATAACCAACCTAATATTTCATTCAGCTAGTAATACCACTTCATTTTGCAGAAAGCTGCCCAAATTATCTCACAAACATGAAATGATGACAACAAATGTCTGAATCAGTTTAAAATATATTGAAAATGCTCCAAATTATCTTCTCTACTGATGAAAAACACCACACTGGCCTACTTCATTATGCTCTCTGTTAACAAGTGGTTCCCAGTATGCTGTAGTCTTCAGTTACAGTCTTACTTACTCCAGGCTCAGCATAGCTGTCTAAACCATGTAAATCTGCTCTTTGTCTGCTTCACTTCAAAAATCCCTTTCCAGAATAGAAAAATCTCTTGTCTAAATGGAAAACAGAGAGCAGAGAGAATGGCTTGCCTGCTTTGGACACAGTGGTGGACATCAAAGGCGTAGCAGAGGATCCCCCTTCAGAATAGCAGCTACATGCCATTCCAATAAGTGCAGTGTATTTGGATCTGCAGTTCAAAAGAGGCTGGTGCAGGCAGGCAGGTCTCTGGGGCCTTGCCACCAGTAGTCAGGCTGCACAGATGTTTTGAATGCCAGTGCACACCATTTGCCACTTCTGCTAAAACTGAGGGCAGTTAGAAGTGACTGGAGGGAAGTTTGGCAAGGCACGTGCTTCCCACCTTCTCTGACAGCCAATGTGTGTTACCGCATTTTGTTACTTTGCGTCACTGGCCAGTTTGAAATCGACACCTCTGGAGTAGATACAGAAAGTTTTAAGATAAAGATTTTTTTTTAAAGACTGATGAAACAAGCCTGACTGTCAGCATGATTAATATACAGCCCCAACGGCATGTTTCAACATTGGTGTAGTTAATATATAGTTACGTTAAGGCATTAAAAACACTTGATTATGGCAAGGAAAAGATCATGTTTTGGCATGCTTTGTAGTAAAAGTAGTAATGTCTCAGTAAAAAACAATCACTTTTCATGCCCACTGGAAAGAGAGAAAGAACAACTGGTCTCTTAAATAATCCACTTTTGGGGGCTGAAAAGCCCCTAGAAACAGAGGCACGGGTCGCTAAAAAACACCCACATTTGGTAACTAAAAAGCTGTGGGAAATGCAGACAAGTCAGTTAAAAAAAATCACTTTTTGTGCCACTATCCCAGAAGGAAATGCAGCCGTGTCCTGACACTTCACACTTTTGGTGGCGATATCCCTGCTGGAAAAACAGCAGGTCACCAAAAAAACGCTTATGTTTAGGGTTCAAAAGCCATAAGGAGCACTGTCATAGGTTTCTAAAGACACCCACTCTACGAAGCTGAAGCCCCTTGAAAAAAAAGAAAGCCACGTCATGAAAAAACATTCACATTTGGTGACTAAAATGCGGCTGGAAATGCAGCAGTGTCTTAGTAAAAAATTAACCGCTTTTTGTGCCACTATTTTTGTGCTACTAAATTTCCACCGGAAAAAAACGGTTACGGATCGCTTAAAAAACATCCACAATTGGTGACTAAAAACCTGCTGATAACACTGCAATAGTTCACTAAAAAGACTCCGGTCAGTTATTTGTTAGTCTGTAACAGTGATCTGAAGTTTGGCAGGTGTCTCGTGTAGGTGACACACCATCTACTCTCCACCTACTGAAAACAAAGTCAGCTCAAATACTACATCAGTGTAGAAATGCTGATATGATATGTATGAAACATGTTAAACTGACATATGCATGGTCATTGCAGAAATGTACAATGACAACATTTTCATTTGATGATTGGGCTGTGTTATAATTTGAGATAAAGATATATTTCACTAAATGTATCACTTTTGTGACAGTGGTTTTCTTTCCAAAAATACCATTTATACATTCACAATAAGGCTTCCATCAATTGAACCATACAAATTTGTCCACGAGAGTTGTGCTGTTGTGATTCGGTTACTCACAGCCCATGTCAAGTTTGAATACTGACTGAAGCAAAAAACAACTTTTTAAAAAGGAGCCAATATATCTTCCTCAAACGTAATTTCTTTCTCAATGAGATTCCTGTAACAAGCATTCTTTCTGTTGAGCATCTGTACAAAAATGTTGCTGGCAAAACTTCAGCAAGTTAGAGTTTGCCTTTCTGCATAATCACAGTGGAGTTTAGTGTTTAGGCACTCTGCGTCTGTGACATGCTGAGTTATGTCTGAGAATGAATTCAAGCTTTTGAGTTTCTTTTCACAAACATCTGTCTTCTGCTGTAAACCCACAACGATTTTCAGAATGTTCATATTTCAGCGAAAAAGGTGAAAGTAAACTCAAATGAATAACAGACATCCCCGAGGACAATCAGTGCAACATTTGAGGCCACCTTTCCCCGTCTCCTCCAGATCATTATGGAACAGTACATTGGAATGACATCACAGATTTGAGGATTAACAAAACTGTTTTCTATTGTTTCTGGCTATAGGAGCCAGATGTGAATATTCCCTTGCAGAACAAAATGATCTGATTTGAGTGTTTTTCTCCTTTAGAGTTTTGTTTCTTTAACTTTTTTTTCTGTCTACACCTATGTTTGCAGCTCATCCGGCATGTTTTCCACAAGTATTGCATATTGCATTTTAGTTCTCTCTTGTAAAATGTCATCACTAGGCTGTTTATAGGGAAGAAAAAAACACAAACATGGTAATGTCCTGAGGGCAAACAAGTGTTGACTAGACTCAATCCGACACATTGTGAAAACACATTTATCATCCATCTATAATCCTTCCTGTGTTAATCAAATGATTACCCCATACCACGAGAATTTAGAGTTCAGCGCTAATTGCCAGGTTAGGTTTCTGTTGGCTCAGGTGCCGCATACTCTGTATGCTTACCTTTATGATTGTTACGCAGTGTGTGTGTGAAAGAGAACAGCGGGTCTTTAAAACATCAACAATTAAGCTGTTAAGACTCTGTGAATATGAGCAGTCTCACTACGAAACAAGCCATAACACCTTTTTATTCCGCACGAGGCCTGTTGAGCTTTAACTCAGTTGTTAAGTAATTTCAGCATGATCTATTATTTACAGGAGGGTTATGATTTGCTTTGGAGATGAAAGTGGTGTTGCAACGAGGAGGGTTTTATAAAAACAGCTCACTGTGAGGCGGAACCAAGGCATTTTCGTCATCTTTTGCGCAGTCGGGTCAGCCTTGAGTCGTGTAAATAATCATGTGTCAGGACAATTCCAAAGGGAAGGTTTAGGACTTTCAAAGGCCTGTCATCTTGATAATTAACCTTTCCTTTCTAGTCCAAAAACATTCAGGAAGTATTCATGTGCAGTATTTGTCTTTTATTGGGAATATTTTAGCAATCCAGCAATACACTACAGGGGGAAATGTCAAACTACAAATGCCTTTACATTACTTATAAATACCACTTCATGTTCAGTAACCCAGTGGGACTCCTCGCATCAAACTCTTAGACTGTACATCATTCTCCAATAATAACCACCTCCAGCATTTTTAAAGGAGCAGTGTGTAGGATTTAATGTCATCCAGTGGTGTGGACTGCAGATTGCAACCAGCTGAAATATCTCCCACTTCTAATTCCTTCAGTGTTCATTATTCGAGAGGTTTTTACTGGGAGCCGAATTATCTACAGAGGTCTCCTAATCTCTAAAACAAACGGACCCAGTGATTAAAACCTTGAAAACACTGAATAAAGCAGTTTCACATGACAAATCAATGATTCTCCTATGCTGTTTGGCACATTAAAGACTGTCTGCTAGCCCAATACCTGCTAATGTGAGCTCGCCTTTTTTCTCTGGTAACTTATAATCCAGATGTTCAGGAGGTTTTTGCTAAGAGACTAATTATTTGCATAAGTGTCTTTATCTCCAAATGGGCCCGGTCATTTAAACCACTAAAAACACTGAATAAAGCAGTTTCACATAAAAAAAAACCTGTGTTATTCTAATGCTGTTTGGCTTGTTGAGAAAGGGGCCGCTAACTATGGTGGCTGAAGCAGACACCCGAATGGTCCTGTCTAGAGCCAGTGTTTAGTTTTGGGCTATCGTAGAGACATGTTGGTGCAGCACACTGCTCATAATCATTCACAAGTACAAAAAAGAAAACCTACTTAATATATTGTGTTAAATTTCTGTCAATACTGGTATATTCACCTAAATTCTACACACTGGACCTTCAGTAATTAGTGGCTGATATTAAATTATGAGAGGCAAAGTTTTCAGTGCTAAATTTATACACAAGTTATTACATCAGCTGAGTAATAAGGCCCTCTCAACTTAACAAACAATACGTGATTTATCTCTGTATATAAATCTAAATGACTCAAGATATTTTACAACATGCTTGAGTCTCATACCAATCCGGCAATGCTTGTGCAATAATTCCATGTGTGTATTTACATATAAATGTGCTGAGATATAAAACATTTAAATAGTTCATGTGGAGTCTCTTGTTGAAAAGCACAGTGTTGTGTTAAATCACATCATGTTTTACAAATATAAAAAGCAGCTGCTAAACATTTGTCCCCCCTTCTGCCGTGAGACGTGGGTGTTACTCAGCGTTGTGTGTTTATGGGTCTGCTGCGCCATGGACACTTCGTATTGACACTGTGAAATGAAGTGTCAAGGGTCATATCAGCTGGCCAGCTCAGAGTCTGTCTCATCATAGAGGTCAGGGCTAGGAGAATATTTCAGCCGTGAGAACTTCAGACAGAGAGCGTCTCCCACCTCGTTCAGATGGTGCAGCACCTGAGAACGGAGGAAAAGTCTCAAAGCATGCGTATATATGTTTAATTCAGGTGAAAAATGCAGTTTTAAACCACAGGGAGGAATTTGATGTTGGTAATCTTCGTGTGTGTGAGTACCTGGTTCAACATGGCTCTTGTGTGCGCTGCAGACAGACAGAAGCGAGCTCGGGCCTCTGTAATCGGCGTGGCTGGAAAGCCGACTACCACTACACCAATTTTCCTTGCAAGCATTTCTCGAGCAAAAGCCCTGGTCAGCAGTAAAGAAAGAAAGCACTATCAGTTTTTATATCTGATGGTGCACAGATGACTGTAGACACAAAAGGTGAATCCACCCAGATTGAATGTTTTAGTTTAGACATTTTTGAGAAAGAATTTCTCCATATCAATTAGATCATATATATTGAAATATTACATTTCAAATTACCAATGTTTAACATGTAGCACTATAAGTGTGTCCTCTGTTTGTCTTTTCAGAATTAAAAAACGTTATGACAGCACACTGCAATTGATGAGAGAATCTGCGTACAAATGCGCATCATTAGCGGCCAAAACTGTGCAACAGCTTATCTCACATTTCTCACATTTTTAAGGTTTGAAGTCTCCAAAATCCGCAGAGGCCCCACAAGCCACCTAAGAATGATGGAGTATTTGCCGCTTTGCCTCATCACATTAAAATACATGAGGAATGCTGCGTCCTCCAGCCCCTCCAAGTCCTTAATTATGTAGCTGGGATGTGTGGTATCGATAAATTTAAAAGAACACATAACTTACAATTTTAAAGGTTAAAGGGCTTGAAACAGCATATCTCTCTAATGGCTTTTACTTTAATGAGTCCAAGCAGTGAATATTTCTTCATTTTGTGGTAAAGCAAATTGTTTGGAGAGTTCAAACCTTAAAGGGATAGTTAACCTCAAATCAAAAGATACATATGCTTCCTCTTAACTGTGCTATTTATCAGTGGACAATTTTTAGGTGTGAGTTGCAGAAGGTTGGAGATATCAGCTGTAGAGATGTTTACCTTCGCTCCAATATAATGGAGCGAGATGGCACACAGCTTGTGGTGCTCAAAGCACCAAAAAATACATTCGAAACCTCAACAGCAACGTCTTTTTCCAGGAATCAAGACCTGGTTACTCAAGATCATCCACAGACACGTTGTGATCAGTTTAATGGAGGAACTATATATTTCTGCCAAACTACACCTAGCAATCGTATCAATGAGTAAAAGGAATCATTATTCTATGGCTAGCTCATCTAGCACCACTGAGCTTGCTAACATTACAGCTCAGTGGAGGAGGATGCCATTAATGCTCACCGTCAGGAGCATGGGCCTTTCCTCCATGATTAGATACATGCTTCCTTCTGCATGGTTTTAGGGTCAGTGGGTGTGGTTCGGACATTCTGCAACTCACACCAAAATATTCTAGATTCATAAGTAGCGCTATAATGTAAGACGGAATATAAGTTGTTTTTTTTGTTGTTGTTGAACTGTCCCTTTAAAATGTGCGCTGAAAGTGGTTAAGTGAATCTGACACCGCAAACTTTGACCATTTTGTATATTTAAGATGATCATTGATGTGTGCACAGATGCTAGTGCAGAACCTCAAACCAACAACAGCATCTTTAATCTACTATATGTTATTAGAACAGTGGCAATTCAAAAAGTGTAAATGTAAATGGCCACAAATAGATTTATATATAGAAAAGTAGTTAGAGATAGAATACTTTCATAGAAGTTCTGACAAAATAAATTACAAGACAAAAAATTCAAGAGAGCTTGAAAACTCAGGAAAAAAATTGTGAAATTGTTTTTAAATTATTTCAGAAATAATATTTAAGGATGAAACTGGTGAAACTCAACTTTTTTTCTCAATCACCATTAGTGCATTGTAAAACCAGAAGCTACTGAGTGTGTCTGGCCTTTTCATGGATATTAACGTTGACTGGCATTGAAAGACACTTTATACCCAATTGATTTTACCCTAGTGGCTCAAGCAGTCCTGGGTTATACCTAATCAATACCTGATGTTGCCTCTTAAGTGGTTACAGGAACCCAGTCTACACAGACACAGACTACAGTACTGATTCATGGAAACTCTGGAGTGTGTTTTATGGCAGCTATCCAAATCACTTGGAGATGATACACAGTGAGCTGACCTGAAATTGCCTTTGCCAACAAGGGAGAATGAAGTTGATATTTATTGTTTCAAAACTGGTCTGTGAAGAATAGATATCCTGATAATCTTACTCTTGAAGAGGCAAGTGTTTTTGGTGAGAGTTAAAGTGTACTTACACCACTTTGCCTGGCATGTAGAGCAGGATTGGAACCACAGGTGAGTCATCATTGCCATAGATGATGAAGCCCATCTCCTTCAGTCTGGCCCTGAAGTATCTGGTGTTTTCTGCCAGTTGGCGGATCCGTCTAATGCCTCCAATTAAAACAAGGACACCACCAGATGTACATGGGTAAAACACCAACTCACTGCTTTTTTATGCATATCTCTCCTGTCCCCTGCAGGGAGGGACATCACCTGTCAGTGGTAGCTAATGTAGTGTGAGTTCTCTGCAGTGCCATCTCATCCTGAGTCCTGCACCTCCATCTGGGCCATTCCAGCCTCCGCTATGAACTTGCTCATGATTACAACTCAGCTGCGGCAGCAGATGGTTCAGTTTTGTCCGTCTGACGGCATGGTATACGCACTCGCGCGTTGCCAAAATGAGGGTCTGCAAATTGGATACGATGGATTTCGCACAAAATGAATGACTGTGGACCGCCACTGGAGCGTAGCCACGACTGAAACGGAATACAAATAATACTTGAGGATCACATGTATTTCAGATAAATGTATTAGAAATCAAATCAAAGACAGCAGAGGCGGCCTGCCCTGCTAACCCCCTGTGTTTCCAAATGATGTGAATCACTGGGGAGCCTAACGCTCTGTGGCTGAAGCACAGTTTGGCATGGCCCTCGCCTTGGAACACAGCTCTGTTTCCCTCTGATTACCTGGGAACAGATTGGCAGTTCTTTCATGGGGATGTAAGAGAGCACTTTAAATCCCCTTATCTCAGCAGAGAGAGAGAGAGGGAGGGAGGAAAAAAAACAACAACATTCAGGCATCTGCCAAAAAACACAGGCCCCATTTTGTAAATTGTTCCTCTCTGCTTAGATAGAGGGCATGGAGGTCAAAAACCTGCTGCCAGACTCAGAAATCATATAAGTAGGTGAGAATGTGGATGTTGCTGTCTGTCAGGGTTTTTCCCTGTTTCAGAGCTGTTGCCATCAGTTTGCTTCAAAGTGTGAAATTCAACATTGATGTTAAAGGTGAGGGTGACTTAGGAAGGCTGAGAGAACAAGGAATAAAACTGTATCAGGTATATATGCAAAGAGTATTTCTTGTCTCAGATGGCTTTAACAGTGTTGTGATGAATGTTGGAGCTGATGTTGTGAAAGACTGCACTGTTTGCTGTGTTCTCCGCTCCTCTATAAGACAGGTCAAGACTCATTTTTCCACAATAGCTATTTCACTGGGCTACGTCAGATGCAAAGCATGCCTGGTTCAGTGCCAGATGAGAAAGTTACTCATCTTTGCATGAAACTGCAAAACACCTCAACTATAAGGCTTTGAACCTTGAAACGATTAACCCATTAAACCCCATGTCAGACTTTTAGTTTTGTATGCCATATGGTTTACATGGCTGTGTATTTTTGCCTTATGGTGCACACTTTATATACACAGTTCACCCAAAAATCTACAAATACATTTTAGTGCTATTTAATTGTCTAGGTTGTTTTGGTGTGAGATCCCAAGTGTTGGAGGTCCTGGCTAAAGAGATGCCTGCATTCTCTCCTGTATAATAGAACTAGATGGCACTCAGCTTGTGGTGCTCAAAGCACCAAAAACAAAAATATATTTAAAAAAACTCAACAGCAATGTCTCTTTTTCTATTTTTTGCTAGAAGCACCATTGAGCTAGCTAAGATTACAGCTCAACCAAGGAGGATGCCATTATTGTTTACATCCTCAAAGTTTGCTGTGTCTCTTTTTTGTGCCGTTTTTTAATGTCTGAACATCTGAGCTGTTGTTTGAAAATCAAATTTCCCTTTTGGGATTAATAAAGTTTCTATCTATCTATCTATCGACCCTGTGCTGTCACAAACATGAGCATGTCATCCATGAGTAGATGCACACTACCGACCATATTGTTTTGGATTGGAATTGTTTGTGCAGTGATACCGTATATCAGTAGATATACTACATGAAACTGCTCACAGCAAAGTCTGTAGATTATATTAAGACATTGCTGCTGAGTTTGTCAAATGTATTTTTTGGAACTTTGAGCACCACAAGTCAAGTGCCATCTATTATATTGGAGAAAAGGCAGACATTTCTACAGCAAATATCTCCAACACTCTGCAGCTCACACCAAAACAATATAGATTTATAAACACCACTGCAGGTAGGAGGGGAAATGTGTATTTTTGAATTTTTTGGGAGAACTGTTCCTTTAAGTCCTTTGGATTTGGGTAAACTGTGTAACCATCTGCCATTTACTTACCACTACAATATGTACTAACTCTACTACCACTAATACTCCTCCTATTACAACTACTGCCAGAACTACAACTACAATAACTCAAGAGGAATTGCTCTGGCAGTATTGCAACTGGTCTGGTAATGACTACTCCCCTGTCCCAGTGTCTGATGCCATTAAAGCAGAAACTTTTCAGCGGTACAGTGTTCCTCACAACACACACATGAAAATGATTTCCTCCACGTTAAGGTCACGTGTGCTCAGGGACTGCACGTCCCCCCTCTTCCTCCCACTGCAGACCCCTGTAATTGCAACCACATTTTCTGACCAAGCAGCTGTTTGTCTTTCCCTGCAGGTCTGGGCTTACTCCTAATGTTAACATTGGTGCTATCCTCTGGATTTGGTTTGCTATTGTTTCCATAAAAAATTATATTAAGGTGTAAAAATTTTTATAAGCCAGACATAATATTTGTCTGTGTAAAGAACATCAGGTTTGACGAGCATGTGGATAATAAGACTGAAATTGAGGGTGGCATTCACTGGATGGAGCCACGGTGAGCTCTGGCACTCACCCTCTGTGCTGCCATCTTTTCCCATGATGCACTTCATGGCGCGTAAGATCTGCTCGGTGACAGGAGGGGACATGGCCGAGGCATATGCTGCACTGTGAGAGTGACTGCGCAGGTAGTCCACCAGCTCCTGTAATACGGGGCACAGTTTCACAGAGACATTTTTGTTCAAACACTTGGAAAAAGTCATTGGATAGATTCACAGAACTAAACTGTTCATTTCAGAACTTCAGTGAAACAGAAGTGTTGCCCTGCACTTTTATTTCAGCACCACTAGAGCGAGCTCAACACCTGAGAATCAATTAAAATACCTCAAGTCATTTCTCTGTCATTATGACTACCTTGGCATTGCCTGGAAAAGAGCTCTGGACCTGTCCCTGCTCTCCACTCAGAGGTAGCCAGCGTACTAATTTGAGAAAGAACCAATGCTGAAATGAGCCAGAATGAGGACCGCTATGCTCATTATTCCTAAATGTCAGCAGGAGATTAATTCTACGAGAGGTTGTCAAGAGAAGAGCAGGATTTCAGGAAACCGATTCGGTCATGGGTCCCTGGAGCACGTGTGTGTAAGTGGTCTGAGGTTGGGATCGGGGCCTGGAGCTGTGATGGGCTGCTGCTCAGTGGCTGTGCGGTGGCCAGCGGGTGCAGGGTGATGACACGTAGCCGGAGATGCTGTCTGGCCACCATTTCCACTCACCGCCATCTGTCCCCACTGGGCGGCAGCGGCTGCGGCTTCCTCACACACATAAGGGGAGGGGATTTCAGGGGAAATACTCAAACGTAGGATAAGAACCCTGAAACAACCTGACATCTGTTTTTGTTTAAGGCAGGGGGATTTTCACCGCTTTAGGGCCCCCGCAGGATTTTGCTGCGACCAAGATAAACCAGTTAAGAGAACATGTCCGAAATCCATCTCACGTCTGTGGGTGTGGAGTGACAGCTTAGAGTGTTTCCTCAGCCGCAAGGTGGCCGCAATACTGATGTGGTGATACATGTGCACTATGCCACAGAGTAGAGCCAGAGCAGCATACAGTCAACGGATGCATTTAATAACGTAATCTCAGTGCAACCCCAGCTTTGAGTGAAGGGTTAATGAATAAATCCTCCTTCGTGTAAGGTTGAAGTGAATTAGAAGGAGCTTGAAGTGTATTTATTGGGAGTATTTATTTTTGGTACTCTCATAAAATAGCTATAACATGACTGTTTTCCAGAACACATCTGCAGTCTTTTGTCGGTCAACCCAAATCCACTTAATACAGGATTTGGGAGATTTCACCACAACAACAAATACGCTTTCTCTCTCTTTTCCTGCCTGTTTCTTCCAGGAGTTTACTACAGCCAGCTGTCAAACCAGGCGCAGTGTTCTTACTTCAAACATTATCATGCTTGTTAAAAGTCATCCTGTTAAATCTGGAGCGCAGTTCCGACGCCCGCCACAAGAAGGGGCTGGCCCGCTGCCAGCTTTACCTTCTTATTATGGCAGAGCAGGGCTGAGCCAACATGAAGGCAATGGCAGGAAGGGTCCCTCTCTGAATACCTAATTCAAGCAACATGGCCGTTTCCTCTGTTGCTTTCTAATCAACTGCCACAAAACCAGTGTGGTTATGTACTAAAGTGTACTTTTTAATGGAGTTAAAAAGGAATTACAAAGGCCCAGAGTCACTGCCTGGGGAACATTTGTTGAACACGTGAGAGAGGTGGGGTGAGATGGAGTCCCACACATCTTTAAAAACAGAGCGGGGTGAAATAAATATTTTGTAGGACGTGTTTTATCCTGCTCTGAAGCCAAATGGGTTAATGTTGTTCCTGTACACAGATAATGGTTGCTGGGTTGTTTAAACAATGTTAGGAAAGTATCAGAAAGTCTGCCTGGTTATTTGATTTTCTAAGAATGACGACTTACCTACGGCTGTTGGAATAGTTTCAGTGTGATTAATCCCACCTACATATATTCTGAAATGTATCTTGACCCTGCTGGTGTCCAGGGGGATTATTTTTGCATAGCAACCAAACTAGTTTCTGCCTGACTGGAGAATCAGCAGGTCTACCGCAGTGTTTACAATTGCAGTTTTCCACAGGTGTGCCATGACCTGGGGATATGGATATCACTGAAAACAGGGATGTTGTGCACATGACTATTTTAGCTTTATTTTTGTCCTCTATTTGAATCACTAAATAGCCATGTTGAAATGCACGCAACAAAAAACTTTGCCTTTGCTTGTTTTTCTTTCCTGTTGTTTACATTCACTATTTACTGACAGTTACGTAATGTAAGCAGAAGACGTCAGGTGACAAAGTGTTCTGAGTATAGCCTTCCTTTATAACAAATATGTGGAAGAAAACAGTGTAGTGTATAGTGAAATTCTGATATAAAATAGATATAAAATGATTAAATGTATAGATAAAACGCTCAATTTTGTGGCATCTCAGCACACTTAACTGACAACTTTGTCAAATGCACAGCACTCAACTTCTCCACACCATGGACTATTTGGGTTGTAGCTGTTGCTGCAGGAGTGTGAGCTCGACAGCTGGGACAGTTGTGGGAGCCCACCTGGCTGCTTACCTACTGTGCCAAAGCTAACTGTTAGCATCACATGGTTAACATTACTTAGCAGTTCCCAGCCAATATTTGTATGTGTTGGACCATGGGTAGGAAATGGGCTGGATTGTTTAAGGGGTCCCATAATGGCCCTATGCAAATTGCCTGCATGGGTGGGTTTACTCTAGTGGGCCCCACATAGGCTATGCTAAGGCTACTTGTGTACCATGTGGGTAAGGGCCCGAAATGAGCATTTTATTTAGGGCCCACATGGGTAAACCACCTATTTGGACAACTGGCATATCGGGCCGTGAACCATCCCATGTAGGACCCATTGTTTTTAGCCCATTTACTTCCCATATGAGCCAAATGTTTCAGTGTCTGTGCAGTGTGTAATTTGTAAAAAAAAAAATCTTACAAATTACATTTCGAATGCAATATATGAATTTTGACTACAATAAAATAAATAAAGCAGAGAGAGCTAACACAGAAAACCCCCAAATCCACAATAACCTTTTTCCCTGCGATATAGCCTCCAGCAGCCCCGAAGCTCTTAGTGAAGGTGCCCATCATCACGTCCACATCGACTGGGTTCACATTAAACAGCTCCGTCACACCCCTCCCTGATGGTCCCACTGCTCCGATGCTGTGGGCCTCGTCCAGGAACAGATACGCTTTATACTTCTTCTTCAGAGCAATGATCTCAGGAAGTCGCACCACTGAGCCTTCCATGCTAATGAGACAAGAATCACACAAACAAAATAATACAGTTTCAAAAGAAACAACGTGGCCACGCACATTTAATCAATAATAAGCCAGACTCTTATGTGATTCGGGTTTAAAAGGAAAAGAACCTGACCCCTGACCTAATGTTATTCGCTGCAGAGCATCTGTACATCTGTAAATGCATATTACATGATTTGACATGCTCCAATCTTCCAAGAATCTTTCTTCTGGCCTCTTTCATTTTACTCCCACCTCTCTCCCATCTCTTCCTCCCCTCGGATGCGAGCCTTTTAAGGCTACAAACAGACAGCATGAGTGAGTATATGGCTGGCAAAAATGGAGCAATCCCAGACCTGCTCTCCTTGCTATGGCTGAGAATGTCTGCAGCCCAAATGACACAAGACAGGGTTTCAGCAGGACCGACATGGACATCAAAGGCAGGGCCAGGATATAGCTAAGCATGCTTAGTCTTTATCTGAGCCTTTTGATGTTACAGGGAGGCGATAGCTGGAGCATTAGTTCTTTCGGTGCTGTACAGAGAGGCGGCATTTCTTTAATGTCCAAGCCTGACATTAGATATTATTGCAGTATGATTACACACAATTAAGTTGTTTCTCAAATTAACAGGACTTTTGTGAAACTAATAGCCATATTCATATTCATTCACCATGTTGAAGATTTTCCTCCTCATTTGATGAGACAGTTGTCATAAATCAATTAAGCAACCTTCACTGATTGAGTAAATGTGCGGAGGAAAATATAGTTATGTTTTTTAACCAAAAAAACTACGTGGTGTTTGGGTTCAAAAAGGCTGAAACGCATGGTGCGATTGAGGGTAAAAAGAGGGAAGAAAGGAGAGAAGAAAATGACCGTGATAAACAGTTGGAGCTGGGGGTGTAGCCAAGTCAATCTCTGTGGCTCCATTTGGCCTTGATTTGGAGCTAATGAGCAGATGGAGAGGGTCACTAAGACTCAGGATAGCTCACTGCTGGCCCGCGAGAGACACACAATACCTTCTCTCTTGTAATGAAACAGTACCCAACCATAGACACACACAGAGGGAGAAGAAGAGACCATTACAGGGAGTACTAAACACAGGCTCTCCTTAGGTTACAATTTAAGAATTCTACCTGGCTGTGCAAAAACTCTGCTAAAGACCACCTGGAAGCCTATACTTACAAAGACTGATGTAACTGACTTGTGATATGTGCCTCTAAGAGAGTGACAACTCTGACATGTTTGTGTTGCATAATGACAGCTGACCTATAGATGCCCTCCACCATGATGAGGATCTTCTTCCAGGGCCTGTGGGTGCGTGGTTGCCCCGAGCAAACCGCCTCTCTGAGCATCTTCTCCAGACTGTGCATGTCTGAGAGAAAAGAGTGAAAGAAGACAAACACCAAAGAACAAACAAAGACAAAATCAACACTGTACTCTAAAATTAAAATAAATCTTATTAAGGCAAAAACATAGACATTAACACACAATAATGTTGCAAGTGTAGTTTAGGCTTGCACAATAAAATCACATACAACTTAACACTTTAAATGTACACATACATCCTGTATAGAGTGGCGCAATAATCAGATCGAGAAACTCCAAATAAAAGCAAACAACAGTAAGTAAAGTCATAATTTCCACAGGGCAGGGCAGTTCACAGAGTACACACAGCACTACTTTATCTGCCAGAAACACCTTCCACAAGCTACACAGCACATACCTCTGCAGCCTGATGCAAATGAACACCTGCAATGTCTGTATCTGAGTGGATTACTAACTGAGCTGAATGTGGGTTTGGCCAAAGGTCTCTTTAGTGCAGACTGCATGGTTTCTTAAAATTAGGATTTAGATTCTGGCTCCCCCAAATCATTTCCCAACAGCATTTAGAGTTTAGAACACAATGTCTCCACGATTAATGATCCTCTGATGCAAACCAGCAGATGGCAGTATTGAATAGCTGTGGTTTGCAAAGCAGCACTATTCAAAGTATGACCGCAATCCAGCCATTTCCAGCCGAGCAGCGAGTAAACCTGTCACAGCTAATTATCTGTCATACATGATCGATATTGTTCCCTCAACAGAAAAAAACAGGTTTAGTGAAGAGTCAACAGAAGCTCTTTTGATAAAAATCACTTCTTAGAGCTCTATGGAGCCTCACCTCACCAATATCAACACTGAGGATAGCAGACAGTGAAAGAGAAATCCACTGTGGGTAGACTGTGTGCACAGACAAGAATGAGGAAAAGATTATTTCACAGTTAAGCACTGATTTGAGATAACCCACACCGCCTGATATGTGACACTGTATGACTGTGACGAGGGGGATGGTAGTCTTTGCGTCTATAAGAAATGAGCAAACATTTGTCGAAATCTGCAAAAATGTTATTATCTTTGCAGACCCTTGGGGTGCACAAATGCTAACATGCTAAAAAAAAAAACACACTACCTGACGTTCCACTCAGCACGTAATTATTTCAGTGATGAGAATTCCAACCTTCAACATGAGCGTCCTCTATCTATGACTATTTGAAGTACTTATAACACACAAACTAGACTGCTAGACTGGAGAAACCAGTTGATCTACTCGCTGGTATGAAATCCCATTCTTCCATGTTAAACACACACCACTGAAACATTTAAAAAAACAAAAACAAGGGACGTTTTAGACAGTGATTTTTATCTGTTGATGTGGCTAAGTTGATCGGTTTAACCCTCTTTGTAAATATTAGCCTTGTACTAATGAATGAGTGTGTGAGGGCATGGTCCTGGAGGGATAAAAGGAGGGAGGGGTCAGGGACTCTGGTGCCTGAGGGCTCTTTGCCTTTAGACAGGCCTCTGGGATCTGCTTGGAGGACCCATAACTGACTCTGCTTGTACCTGTCAGGACACATTTGCTGCCAGAGGACCGACTCATTTGTCCTGTCTCCTGAAAGAGCAGTGGATGTCTGCAATGCAAGCACAATGAATGCTGTATCTTTTCATGCCTAAGAGTTCTCCCTTTTTATCCATTGACAGTATGTAATTTGACAATATAATTGAGAGCATTTAGTTTAAGTAAGGTGACATTTTCATATAAATAAACGTGTGTTTTGCTGCTCTGCTGCTCATGGATAAAACACAGTCGTGACTGTAAACTCAACCCATTTCATTAAAGCTTTTTACATTTGCTACTCTAAACACAGAATGTTAAGTAGGTCTTTCCTAAGGCAAATCCTGTACCGCACAGAAAGTAATGTGTTTTTCTCACAGCAGCAACAGTTTGGGAGGAACAGAAGAAAAACTAGATAATGTGTGCGGTGGTGGCTGCACAAACAGAAATTCAAACTTCATCAAAAGATAATCTATGGCGAAATGCAATATGGTGATTTGTCAACAATGTTTGCAGAGCAGTGAATGTTAAAGATGTTGGCAAACCTGAACAACACATTGTTATAGCTTAAATAATGCCGTGCATCCTGTTGTCGGGTAGCCTGAGAACCAGACAACCTTCGAGCTCGTGTTTTATTTTCTCTGACAGATGTGTGTGGTCCCCTTCCAGTTTAAACAGATTTCCAGCCGATCTGGCCCTCGGGCCGATCACAACCGTCTATCTGATATGTGGTGGGTTTGATTCCATAACCAAGCTGCAACGTCCAGGACTGAAAAATGATGCCAATGCGTACATTTCAAAAACTGCAGTTCCTCTAATTGCCACATGAGGCTGGCTCA
This sequence comes from Plectropomus leopardus, assembly GCF_026936395.1. Classification (NCBI taxonomy): domain Eukaryota; kingdom Metazoa; phylum Chordata; class Actinopteri; order Perciformes; family Serranidae; genus Plectropomus; species Plectropomus leopardus. The sequence continues at coordinate 23,515,762 of NC_142188.1, forward strand.
GGAAGCATATCAATTCCAGTAAACCCCATGTTAAAACGCCCAACTTTACAACAGAAATAAACATGTTTACGCTCTGGTACAAAGAAAGGTTTTGTCTCCTGCTAATTTCTCCCTTTTTTATATAGCTCACATGTTTACATTTATTAAGGCTTAAAGTAACGAATAATTAGGGGCGGGACATTTTGAGTGACATGCTGTCTGCAGATAGTGTCCTTGGCTCCTCAGTCAGTTCCACCCCTCGCTCCTCCACAGTGTCACCCTCTTGTCTAAACATGGTCATTTCTGGCTCCAAAATAACAAGATGGCTACCGCCAAAAGCCGAACTTGGAGCTTTAAAAAGGGAGTCCTCAAACCAGTGGTTGACATCACAGAAGCTACGTCCATTATTTATACCGTCTATGCTGACAACTTCCTGAGCCTTCGTGCTAAATATGTGATGATATCCTTTTTGGCTTGAACACCCTCACAGCGGGGACACCACTGGGAGCATAAACCTAGCTTTGAGAGGAGTGTCATTGAAGCATTTTTTAACACAACCAAGATGGCTACAACTGATGTGGAACTTTCTGTTGAAATATCTTCAAATTCTGATGGCAAAACCTGCAACAGTTGTTCACTGACATACTGATGCTACACCATCACAGCTCATCTCTGCATGCTGTAGTATGTTTATATTTGTCTGCCGCTCAGCGCTACGTCACATGTTTTGTTGCTCCGACTGGTTGTTGATCTATCCAATTGTGTCCAGAGCCATTTTGGTCTGATCTCCATCGGAAATATACAAAAGGAACAAAGAGATGTTCCAGACCTGCTATGCTAGTTGTGAGGCAGAAGCACTACAACATTTGTTCAAATGAAAACATTACTGGACTCACTGTTGTGCTTGAACACCCGGATGGTCGCTCCTGACAGTCGGGCCCCCAAGATGAGTGATGTGTGATTGAGTTCATCGCTCAGTATCAAACAACCCTGGAAATCAGCAAAGAGAAAAGAATTAATTTAATCTCCCCCCTAAAAGCTTATTAATTCCAATTTAATGAAGAGCTAATTTACTTTTTTTTACATTCTTGAAATCCCAAATTTCTCATGAATTCCACAACATTCCTGTATATACTCATTGTACATTACACTGACTATAAAGTCGTGATCTTAAATTATTGATAAGATGATGATATTTCCATATAGTGTACAGTGTTCTTTCAGATTAAGTGGTCTTTACTTAGTGAGAAGGCCGATTGGATTCAGGCTTGGGAACAGGAGAAATAAGATGGCTTGTAAACACTAGCATCAGTCTAACTGTGTATGGCTGAAAATCACAGCAGTGTGTGCTGCCCACCTATACAATTGTATCTGTTTTCTGAGAGATTGCTCGTTTTCCCATGTGTTTCAGTGCATGTTTTGTTCCTTTGTACTGTGTCCTTGTAGAATGTGCTGTATAACAGCTGTTGCTCTAAAAGGATTCACATAGCCTATTACAAGTCAGCCCGCTCCTCTTGCCCTCCATGCCGCAGTCATAAACCTCTATGTCTATGTCCTCTGTGTATGATAATAGTTGTATGTACTGCTCAGGTTAGTCATTTCTTTCATGTCTGAAAGTTTCGACCAACAGACGCATCACAGTTTTCATGGAGAGTATGGTACTTCATAATATGCCATAAAAATCAGCATGCAAATTAATTCAGCTGTTCCACGAAATTCTCTCCACAACATTAGCATATTTAACACTGGAGCTCGAAGCATTTGACTGCATTAGTTTGAATGAACTCTTGTAGAGGGTATGTTGACACCATCTCGGTGACAGATACCCTCGGTTTGGCCCGGGGTCCAGCTGGCCTGGTCCCTAGTCTACCAGCAGCTGTCACTCTAATGTAGCTCTGCCTGCACAGCGAGGCCCGTCCTGGCACAGCCTGTCCCTGTAGGATAGAGCTGGCAGAGTGGTGTGACCCCCAGCCCCGGCAGGGTGACTGTGGGGGCTGCAGCCTAAGGGGCTACTACACCTCTTGAGCTGCTTAAACGACCCCATTCTCATCAGTTAAACAGTCAACCTCCCCTTCCTCCTGTCCAGTCCAATCACAGATATTCATGCTGTGTGTTGCCCCTGGTAACCCGTGGCTGTCTGTGTGAGCTAGGCTGGTGTGCCGACAGGCCAGAGTATGGGTAATCATACCCTTGAGTTGTGCTCTTAACAAAACCTGCCCTTCCTCGTCTATGTGACTGAAAGCAGCTATGTATGCCCAGAGCCTCATCCTCCTGGCTACTGTAATGTTTAATTATGATTTTAATTAATGGGGGTGGGTCGGGAGTTGTACGCAGCTGAGTTTAGTTGACTGTTAGTCATTAATTTAGGCCATATGTGAGAAAAGAACAAAAGCTGAGATAATTAGATTAATTTCTGCTGTGCTGCAAAGATGATGCCCATATATAACAGGATTTCCTTTACACAGTATGCAGCATTTAGTGGGTAAAACCACAAACCTTTCCAACAAGTGCTGGGATATTCATTGAGTTGGTGGCGAAACCCATCCCAAAAGTCATGGAGGACTCTACTCCAAGGAAATTAGCTACAAGTTGTTCCAGCTCTTCATGGATGCCCAGATTACCTACGAGATAAAAAAAATCACAAAATGATGACTCACCCTGTCAAGATCACTATACCTGTTTATCTTGTACATGGTTTATCGTTTTTTTTGTCATTCAATCACAAGCTTTAACAGACATGAGTGCCTCCTGATAAAATGCAACACACCCACATATAACATCACCAGAATAAAAGCAGCCAAAACACTCTTAGGGCATTTGAAAAGATTTCTAAAGATACAAGATTTGTAATTTACTTCAATTACCTCCTTTTTTCATCGCAGGCAATATCAAGGCAAGTCCTGCAAACTCTAGAATGGTTCTGCAGCACATTTTGGGTCTGAGGCAGTTTATTATAACCCACTATGACAGGTGGGGCACCAGAATTAATTTAGAAAATTGATCAGATTGTAATCTGTGGCCTGACATGGTGTTTTTCTATTTTGTGCAATAAAAGTGGGATTTTCGGGTGTCTCTGGGGTGTTCTCAGTGCTGCCCTTGTGGTCAGCTGATAAAAAAAAGAATTACTGTTATAATTGTGAGCTACAGGGAGAGAGGTGGGCAGTGAAAGGATCATATATACTGTATTTTATTGCTGCTGGATCTCGGCAGTGTTATATATGGTCGAAATATACTACAACATATAGGTTCAGTAAATTTGAACCCACCCTATCACTATAGAGTTACTACAGTAGTTACTTGTTATAGAGCAGGGGTCTTCAATGTTTTCAGGCCAAGGACCCATTTTCTTTAAAAGAGATAGAGCAGGGACCCCCTACAACAGTTGTTTTATATGAAATATTGTATGAAAGTGGGTTGCACTTGAGACAACTCTATGAATATTTCGAGCCTTCTCTTGTTCGTGCTCGCATGTGGCTGCTAAGTCACTAGCAGGCTAGTGACTTAGCCTCATCTTCTGCAGTTTTTCAGTGGTTTCTGAGGCGGATGGTGTGTCAGATTCTCTTACTCGAGAAGTTACAATAGGATCCATTGGGGCTCACAGAATATCTATATGCTTGGAAAAATAATACAGTTAATTGACCAGTATGTTGGAATAGTAAGTAAATGCTCATCTCGCCGTTATGGATATGAGCCGCAAAGAGATTTAGCATTAGATAGTTCACATGATTACACAAGGATTCATGGGTAACAGTTAGCCTTTATTGTGTACATCTATAGCTGTGCACTATAAATGTAATGTTTTTATTTTCCATTCATTCATTCATTGTCCATAACCGCTTGTTTTCGCAAGGGTCGCCTTCTAACTCATTAGAAGTGAAACTCCTTACTGTGAAACTTCTTACTGTTAATGAGTGTTTTAATAATAATGTATAAAACTATTGTAAAGACACTTGCCGACATCACAACAAAAACACAGTAAAACTGTCAGTATAAACAAACATTTATATGCAGTACTTTGCAAAATTAGTTACCATCAGTGTAAATAATAATGAAGCCAGGTTTTGAGATATTTTAATGCCATTGAGGCAATCCTTAAGAAAATAGTGAATGAATTTCATATAGGATACTTATCATTAATCACAATCAATAACAATCAGTAACCACAGAGAGCAACCATCAAAAAGTTCAAACAGACTGAATGTTTTAGGAAGTGTTGAAAAATGGAGTGATGTGTATAAAATCGTAATACAGTGAAGCAGCTCTGCCTTTATGGTGATCCCAGTCAAATCAATTCAAACATTTCCTGAACCACTCAGGCTCACAGCCCCCGCTGGCATGTGCAGCTTTTTTGATCAGACTGCATCGGCATTTGCTCTCTGTATAGAACATTTTACTCAGCCGTGGCTTCATAGAGTTGCCCTGCCTCCTTATTGATATGCTAACCTCATAAGGCTGCCTGAGGTCTGGATACTCTTCAGGTAAGAGACAGCGTAGAGTCCTTATTAGATCCCACTCACTTTGCTGACTTGAGTTAGCTCTTGATACACATGCATCTCATTAAGCTTAGTCCCCTGTCCTCTGAATTACCAAGGTCACCTTCCTACCATCACAACCATAAAAAAAACAAAACTATATAACAATTGCCAAGGTTGGCAGCATTATTGTAGAGAGACAATAAAGATTGTGTTTCCACATCTCCACATCAAAGGCTTTACAACCAGGCAAGTTAAAAAAAAGGCATGCCTGGAAGAGTTAATCATTTCTATCATTAACCTCGACTGGAGTCTCAGCAGACAAGTACAACATTTATGGCTTCGTTTTTAATATGTACACACACAAAAAAGCCAGCCCTATTACTGTACATTAGTATATTGGTGTACACATTGTGCTAAAATACTTACTATTATGTACTTGGCAGCTGCACTTAGTATGTCTTGGTAATTTGTCATTCATTTGAATGCATGACATCATTATCTAATATACTGTGTGTTAATGATTGTAGGAAAAGCAATGAGTGAGCTATCCATTAATACAAATCCATGAATGTTTGACATTGCAGTTTACTCACAGGGTGTGCTTTCAGAGCACTTTGTATCTACTTTAACATGCCTATTCAATAAAATAAAGAAAACTCACCCTCTATGCAGTAATTAGTATTATAAGGGGAATTATTTGGAATTTCTTGTAACTTTTGAACTGAACTTGACATTGCGTAGAAATCATCACTAGCAGTTGACCGAAAAGCCTGAAATTGAACCGCAGTTTCTAAAAGAATTTAATATCAGATAACGTAGAAGAAGGGATGAGATGAAACATTGTGAAAAAGAACCTTGCATCAAAAACATTTTCACTTAAACCTTGAGAGGATGTCAATGGCAAGAGAAGACTGTGAGATATTCCTTAAATCATCATCATTTTTAAATAAACCGAGTGCCGGTAGATTCAATAGAAACACATCCTGTGTATCGCCAATACAAATCGCTGCATGTGAACTAAAACGCTGGTGATAGCGTCACTGCTACTACAGAGATACTTGGGTCTTTAATAATTGATGCCTAATAAGGTCTCATGGGAGAAATGCTTGTTATTCCTTAACCCTCTCAGTGAGCCAGCTGAAACATGGATTACAAACCCAGAGAAAAACAGTCCCATTTTAAAAGAGAAATAAACATATAAATAAATCACATAGATGAATAATGGATGGTGTGGAAGAGTGTGTTTGTGTGTGTGTGTGTGTGTGTGTGTGTGTGTTTGTGTATGTGTGTGTGAGCGTGCGTGCATGTGTGTGTGCGTACATGTGCACTCTGACAAACCAACGTATAAGTAATGATCACATGCCCTTTAATTCCTCTGGTTTTCTCTGTTCTTGTCAAACTGCTGATATCATGAAACACTACGCAGCCGCTCTGAGCTTGTATGTCAGCTCACCTTCTGCAAGCCTGCTCTCAGTAGATACACAGCACAGGGGTGTCAGTAAGTGCCATAAACTAAACATCATTGACAGAGAGAAAAGGAACTACTTTTCTCAAGCAAACTTTGAGTGGCCTGTTCGGTGAGCTCCATAAGGTTTTGACCATTAAACACACACCTGAATGATGATCATCAGATTTCACTGCTGCAAAATTGCTCTGCCTGAACATGAGATCCTGGCACTTGCAGGCACTTAAACATCAGAAGCCAGGTAAAAGTTCAGAGGATAAAACGTCATTCAAAATTCCTCTGAAGCTATAGATCCCACTTTCTTATCCTTGCTGTTCTAACACTTCCATCACATATATTCCTTTTGCATCCTGCCTAATGTCCAGGGTGTTTCATAATGTTGCACTCCACTATGATATAATTTCCCCCAACTCCTCAGCATGGACAACTATGTAATGATCTCAGCTTATGCCCAAATGGTACATAATTCAACAAAGGTTGAATAATTCATTTTACACTGCAGTCACTGAAAGATAATTAAACACGCGGGCAGTATAACTCACAAGAAAGATTATAAATGATGGCATATGTGATGAGGGAGATGGAGTTTTATTTCCAGTTTGATACTCAACCTATTCAGTGCCATCAGGATCTGCTGGGGACTTTAAAATAGATGCATGTAGGGAATGTAAAGCACTGTAGGATGATTTAAAAGAGAAGCAGCCATATGCTCTTTTAACCTGAATTATGAAGCGGACCTTTTTCACATGAGATTAAATGCCCTTAATTACCCTTGTTGAAACTATCTTAAAGGGGCAGTTCAGCCCAAAATAAAAAAAACAACATATTTTCCTTTAACCTGTATTGCTAATAATCAGTCTTGATTGTTTTGGTGTGAGTTGCTGAGTGCTGGAGATATCAGCCGTCAGCTGATTTCTGCCTTCTCTAGAGTGTAATGGACCTAGATAGCAACCTGCTTGTGGTGGTTAAAGCACCCCCCAAAACTACATTTGAAAAACTCAGCAGACATTTTTATTTCCAGAATTTAGGACCCGATTTCTCAAGATAATAACTTGATAAACTTGACTGGGCTAAGGTCACTGAAGTCCTCTACCACAAGGGCCAGATCCGTCTCTAGTTTCTGAGGAGGTCCTTCAGGATCTGCTGCACAGTGCTGAGGATGTTCATGAGTCTGTAGAGGCCAATGCTCTCCTGTTTGCTGTTGTGTGCTAAGACAGCAGGTTGAGAGTAACGGATGCCAACAAACTCAACAAACTTAACTGCAGGCTAGTACCATTGTGGGGGTGGAGCTGGAGGCAGTGTCAGAGAGGAGGATGCTGTCTATGTTTCGTGTCATCTTGGACGATGTCTCGCACACCCTCCATGATGTGCCGGTCAAACACGGGAGCACATTCAGTGCTAACCTCATTCCCCAGAGATGCACCATAGAGCGCCACAGGAAGTCTTTCCTGCTTGTGGCTATGAAACTTTTCAACTCCCCCCTAAGAGTGTCAGGCACTGAAGTCCAGTGCCAGTCGATAAACTGGCACTTGGACTTAATTCACCCGTCAGTGGTTCTAATTCCATAATTTATTTATGATCTTTCAGCTGTGCAATAGTGGTTTAAAAGTACAATAATTCTGTGCAACGCTGTCCTAACTGTCCAATAATCCATGTAATAATTCAACTGCCATAATATTAATGTGTGCAATTATTCAACTGAGCAATTTTCTTTTCAGTATCATGATTTCCTTTTATGAACACCACACTTGAGAGATATTTAACATGATACACATATTGTACATAATCTTATATCAATTTATGTTATATTGTGTTATAAATTGTAGCATAATACACCTTTTTCTATATTTAAGAAACTTTATTTTCATATTTATTTATATTTATACTGTCCTAAAAATTTCTTTGCGAGACATTAGAGCAATTGCAACATATCACAATTTCCTCTGGGGATCACAAAGTATTTCTGATTCTGATTCTGATAATCCACAGACCTTGTTGTGAGCAGTTCCATGTAGGAACTATTTTCCTCTCCCGAACCACACCTGCCAACCATATCACCATGCAGACGGAAGCTTGCATCTACTGCTTGCTCACACCACTGAGATAGCCAACATGACAGCTCAGCTGAAGAGGATGCCATGAATGTTTACATCTTCTGCTGTCACAAGCACAAGCCTCTCGTCTATGAGTAGATGCATGCTTCTTTCTGCTCATTGATACAGTTAGCAGGTGAAGTTTGGTAGAAATAAAATAGGTCCTCCGTGAAACTGCTCACAATAAGGTCTGTGGATTTTCTTGAGTAAACTGGATGATGATTTCTGGAATAGACTTTGCTGTTGAGTTTTTAAGATTAAGTTTTTGGTACTTTAAGCACCACAAGATGAGTGACATCTAGAGGATAGTTGATGACAGAGTGACACCATTATATTGGAAAGAAGACAGCCATCGCTACAGCCGATATCTTCAGCACTCTGCAACTCACACCAAAAAAACCTAAAATGATAAATAGCACTACAGGTAAAAGAAAAAATATATATTTTTTATTTTGAGGTGAACTGTCCCTTTAAGGACACAGGTGCCACACATTTTGCATATGTACAACTGCACATTGACCACAGACTCACCTATTTCCTGCCTTGTGCTGCAAACTCCCACCCCAAACTGGCGTGTTTTGTCTGCCACTGTTTTCAGGAAATCAGCGTTGTTCTCAGCAAAACCGAGGTAGTTGTAAGAGCCCATGTTGATGACATTGTGTATTGTCCTCCCGGTTAACCTGCAAGCATGTAAACATTTGGTATCACATTCTATGGCCTTGTAGTTTGTTTTTTTCTTATCCAAGCATTGAGAGAATTAATTACATATTCTAAAAAGTAATCAAAATTCAATTAAAAATAATTGGTTATCATAAACTTGTTTCTTTGTCAGTGAGTTCAGATCATTCAGGAGCAATTATAACACTGTTTATATAAGGTAAACAGTAGTGGCTGAATGTGTACCAGCATTTGTTATTCCTATTTCCTTGGACATTTTTTTTTGTATATAATCAAATATTCACAACTCATTATACCATACTATAATGTGCATGTAAATACACATGCAACTCCATAGAGAATAAACTGGGAAAAATGGAAGGAATACTTGCAATATGCAAGTTGATTTAAGTTCACATGTCAAGAGTGCACAGCCTCACTGTACATCAGCATCAGAGTTTTATCAGTATTTTAGGAGAACTGCTCCATTTCATCAACTGACCTACTTCCTCTGACGGCACATGTAAACCTGCACACCACTACAAACCCTTCCTCATGTCTCTTTACCCTATCACCACACTTCACCACAGGAGACAAGCTGACTGCTCCATTTCTCCTTTTTCCAGTCACATTAAACCTCTTAAAACATGTAATCCACCGCGCCTACCCCTCTTTCCTGATTCATAATGTCACATCCCCTCCCCATGGCTCTGTTCATATTCCTATTCATAATATATTCCCTGACCCTGCTGTGCAACACAGAGGCATCTCAGCGGTATCCAAGAATACAAGACTGACATATCCTTGCTGATGAAAGATGGGCTGCATCCAAAATTCCACACTAACATGCTTTTTAGTACCTTAAACAATATGTTACATTTTGGAGCCAATAGTATGCAAATTGCGTATTTCTGGTAAAGCATTACAGTGTGCAAACACTGGACATAGATATCCCACAATAAAATGTGGTCTTCACAACAGACGATGGTGAAGAGTTATCTCGACAGCTCTGTAATGTCCACAACGCTCATAGAAGAGGAGCTTGATCGAGCCAATTAATTCTTGGTTGTGTAGTTACTAGAAAAGAAATTGTTGTATTCAACAACACTTTTCTGGACTGTCTTTGTTATTTTTCACATTGGGCCCTCTTTTCCCATGGCACTTCTGTTGCTAAGTTAAGAAAATGGAAACACCATTCTTTGAAACTGTTAAACTTTTGAGCAGGAGCACTGCAGTTGACTGCAGCAAAACAGGCTGCAATGATACCACACTGCAAAAACTGCCGATCTAACCAAGTGTAATAATCTTATATTTAGATTAAAAAAATCTAGTTAGTCTTGTTTTAAGTATAAATGGATTATCTAGTTCTGACTAGGAAAGATCATTTGACTTAATTCAAATAAATATCACTTGCCTGGTCTTGTTAAGCATCTTTGTCTTTTTCTGAGTTATTTTTAACTAGATACAGGAGACAAGTCTGGAAACATCCACTTCAGGTGTATAGAAACCTTATTTTATGCACTAGTATGTCCAACTAGGCTTAAATAAATTGCTTGAAATTAGTGTTTTTGATCTTATTTCAAGATTTTATGGGCTATAATGAGAGTCACACAGTTTTACTGGTTTTAAGACATCTTAACAAGCAAAATTTGCTTACTGCACTGGCAACCAAATTTGCTTCTTTTAAGTTCAAGTATGCTTAAATCTAGGGTGTTTGGCCTTAAATTTGACAGGCCATTTTTGCAGTGCACTCACTAGCATTTATGTATTGTCATTTGACATCGCCTAAAAGTGCTTGTTTTTGCCACTGACACGCTCAAATTATTATTCTAAGTATCTGACAACATTATCAAAAGGACCCTACGGACACAGAATTCTTTTTTTAAAAAGTAAGCTTATTTTATTTAAACCAGAAGCAGCCCTAAAATCACTATCCACAAACCCACCAAACTCCAATAATTGAGCCTCCAATAGATGAACCAAGACTGTTTTGGTGAGTTTTATTTTGTTTCTGTTGACTTTAAATCATGTGTGTTTTACGGTAATAAAAGTAACATTTATTTAATGTAATCTGGTGGGTTTGGCAACAGCAATTTCAGGGCAACTCTTCAATAAAAAGGTCTATCTCTGTGAAGCCCTTTCCATAATATTGTCAGACACTTATAATCACAATCTGAGCTTGTCAGAGGCCCAGACAAGCACTTTTAGTGGACATAAATTGACAGCACACAATCACCCACTTACAATTTTAAAAAAAAATAATAAAAAAAAAATGTTGTCTTCATTAGTCACTTAAACACAAAAACATGGGAATATTGGGTCCAGGTATACCTTAATTACCCTTTAAGATGAAAAAAAACAAACATATGTAGCAGTGTGTATGGAATATATCTAGTATACTATACCACAGTATGTCTATCACAGATGACTGTATTGTAGTACCTGAATGTCCAGTTGTAGTCATCAGACACCCTCTCCATCAAGTCAAAGACAGGTCCTGGCAGGCTGCATATGGGACGGTTCCAGTTGTCTCGTACCCTCATGTAAAGATTTCGTGTGTAAAAGTTTTCGAAATCTTGATAAAGAGGTATGAAATCCTGAGAGCAGAGAGAAACATCCTCAAGAACTTCACAGTAAGCCAGTACCAGGAGGATGTAACAGAGTGATGGAAAAATACAAGAAAAAACAAACTACTCAAATATGAAGTACACTGAAAGCTATCCAAGCATTAGAATAAAACAAACAATCCATGTCACAACTAAATATTAAGAAAAGATTGCTGTTGTTGAGGTGAATTACAGCAGTTTCATAGTTGTAAGTAGTGGTGGCTTTTAGCTACAGAATGAAAAAGAAAAACAAATCTTTACAATGTTGAACCAATTTGAGATGAAGAGTAGACTTAGAATATTTGCTTTAGTTTTGTTACCAAATACTATTTCTTACCCGCCCCTGTGATTTGTGTGTAATGCTCTAACTCTTGACGCCCACACAGGTGTTCATTTGATTGTGTCTACCTTTGTACTTGCGGCAGGTGACTTTTATTATTACCTCATAAACATTCAAATCAACTTTTCAGTTTTTACCCTGCTTGGAGAGTTGGCTCTACACCACTGTAGCCTTTACACATACTGTATGCTTTCATACACACTGATCCCCTGACAATGCTATTTACCAAGATTATTTGAACTCTTGCCTTCATTATCCCCCTCTGTACATCTGATCCACTGAAGCAACAGCTACTGCAGTGCCCACATATAGTAAAGCTCTTCTTTCTTTTTCTTCATACTGTATATGCTTGTTGTCAAACACAGGGAGCAAACTGCCCAGTTATTCCTCAGAGAGACTGCTTTATTGTCTCTGCCTATGGACATACCGCCTTCTCAAAATAATGACAAAACATGCCCACAGCATTTGTTTTTATAAGGTTATAGCTTTTTTTAATATGAGCCACACGAAACAAATCACACCAACTTATCTTACGGTAAGTGTGGTTTTTTTTGGATTCAAGAAATCAAATCTATGGTAATACAATGGCTCTCATGTGGCAGTGTTCAAGCCTTATCTGGGATCTAAAGCACCGTAACGAAGAAAGAACTTGAGTCCTCTGAGATTTAATTAGGTCTTCAACAGATATTCTCTGTGGTGTCCTGTCTCACCCATGGCAACATTATAGTGCAGAGGAACATGAAGGAAGGAGGCAGAGAGGGAGCTTAAGAGCAAAATTTGAAATAATTAGGGGGAAACAAAATGTGTTGACACCCAAGGCATGCATGCCCCACTATTCCAACTATCTGGGCGCATGTGTGTGTCGAGAGTGTGTGTGTGTATGCTTGCAATTTGCCCATGTTTGTGCTGATTTTACATACCTTCTGTTCCTGTCTTTCCTGGGCAAGGTGGCACTTCTCTAAGCCCACAGCTCTGAGGAAATCTCTGAGGTAGCCAAACAGCGTGACAATGCCAAAGCCCAGGTATGTCATGACAGCCACGTACATGGGGGCCTGTTCAAAGGACTCTTGCTTCTGCTGCCTGCAGGCGACACCAGTCCCTGGGCCATTTTTCTATACAACAAGAGACCCACATAATCTCTCTTACATTGCAGACAAGACAAGAGAGAACAATACCGTTTGAATAAAAGTGGCTCGATTTCAAACAAAGGGGTTGGGAGAGGAGAGGAGGAGGAGAGGCAGCGGCCTACTGCTGCACTTACAGACTAACACATATTATTCAGTCCATCCGTTCCATCCATTATCTGTAACCACTTATCCTTCACAGCAGGGGTGTCAGATGCTGCCAAAACTGCCAAAAGTTGTGACAATGCCTTGGTAATATGAGACCAGCAATATTGTTTTAAGATAGAAGTCTGTTAGATTCTTTTGTTTCTGAAGCTGCTGATGGACATCATTTTGCACATTGCTCAATATCTTCAAATATGACCACTCCTGCTGTGAGGTGACAGTGCACCACTGTACCCCACTGCCACCCACATATTCAGTGTTACACTAAATAAAAGATGGAAAAACACAATTTTTGTTATTCAAATAAGACAATAATTTGCAGTAATGGATAGTTTTTGGTTCTATAAAGCAGCATTTTTGGAAAACTATATTCTGGTCAGGTGAAAAAGCCTCTAAAGTTGCATTTTTCATGGAGTAGGCTACTCAATAACTTGATCCTGAAGCCTGGCAATTCTTGGCTTTAACAAGTGCATCAATCTTAGGTATGCAAAGAGTCGTCCAGTGGGCTGGACTGGAGCCTTTGGTGGGCTGGTCTTGACAGGTCACCAGTCATTTACAGGGATGACACAAAGAGACAGAAAACAAATGCTTACATTGACTAGAGTCAACAATTAACCTAAGCTGCATGTCTTTAGACTGTGGGAGGAAGCAGCAGGAGAGACTGGAGGAAACCCATGCTAACACGGGGAGAACATCATCCAAACTCCACATGGAAGGGCTCAGCCAGTGGGCTTGAACCCATAATAACCCAAATATTCAGTGTTATACTAAATAAAAGATAGAAAACATCACAATTTTACATTGTTATTCAAATAATAAAATACTCTGTAGTGAGGGATAATTTTGGTTCTATAAACCAGCAGAAATGATACCACTGGGCCTGATGAAGAGCCAATTTGGGCTCAAAATGCTGTCCCTTTTCTAAAAGTCATTATATTTTTAAATAACATTTAACAAGTGTTGCAAGTCTTTGGTAAACAAATCACTGTGTAAACCAGCATAAGCAAGCTGTTAAAATGGTTAAAAAACATCCCCAAATAAAAACAAAAACCCTGTTAAGTATCAGAGACTGTACTTTACATACTTTAATTGTGAAAGTAAATACTATTTAAACCACCTATTGAAAAGATGCAACCTGTACAAAGACTCTTTCCTCAACCAAAGGTGGCAGAAAGAAGTGAAGTTTTATTTTGAATGAACGAAAAATATTAAAACTTTAATACTGAGGAAAATGTAAATAATATAGGCCTTGATAAAAGGAACCCGTGTTGTAATTTTGGTAATATTTAGTGTGACACCTTCATGGAGATACGCCACTTCCGGCTGTCACTCTGGTGTTTGGTGAAGCACGCGCAGATTTGGATATCGAGTTTTAACGTTGTTTTTGTGCTCGGGACGGACTATAAATATATATTTTAACCATTTGTACCGAAAGGAGAATTGTGGAAATGTCTTTGAGCAGCGGTGAGTGTTGTTTAACGTAAAGTTAACGTGGCTGTCTTGGGTTTTAAAACACACTTGTTAATGCTAGCTTTCACGTAAAAAATGATGCTGGGATGCTAACGGTCCAAGGTAAATCCATGACTTTACTGTCAGGCATTAAAAGTATTTTAAAAAATGTATAGATGAAAAGTTAAATTCTTAGACTAAGTAAAACAGTCACAAGTGTCGTTATGGTAAATTTCTAAATTACAGCTTGTAGCCTAAGTTACATGGAAATTTTTCATTTAGAAAAAAGTCTTTAACCTCAAACCAGGTGACTTGAAAAGCAAAGACTAACCACCTGCGTTTAAACCCATCGGTATCACACCGTTCATAATTATGCACAGTTTCACTTCAGGTTTACATCGTATACAAACAGCGTGTGAGCACCAAAGCACACAGTGAGTGCACCTCTTGCACCTTGTAGACCCAGCCTGCAGGCAAAAGAAACCTGCTTTTGCAAGAGTTTCAGGGCGGGGTCGTTCGTTAATTTATTGCTGTTTACACGCAAGTTTTGAGAGGAACTAACCAGTACCTTATAAAAACAGCGACAGAGGGCAATTTAAATTGTTAGGTTTTAATATTCTTTAAGTTAGCCTAAATAACACGACACAACTAGTAGCAGCCACCGAAGAGCTGCTATAAGAGGTTAAAAAACACACAATGACGTAAATAGCTTTTACGAGTGTTGTATTAATGTGATTTTGTGGTGTGTAAATACAGTAGGTGAGCAGCCTACGTCTGCCCACGTCACAGAGGTCGTCTCAGGTAAAGAGACCCATAAATAACATTTGCTCAGTTTCAAGACTATCTACAAGAAAATTGTAGAAACAAATCCAACCTGACTTCATACAGGAACCCTAATAAAGCAGGTGCACGACATAACTTGGCGCACACAAGTCTTTTTGTAAGGAAATCCAGCCGCTGACAGACATACCTCTCTCTTGTTGTGATAGCCATTTATGTTGATGTCCTCGCATTTTAGTCCATTTTGGTTCAAAAGTGGTTTCAAGTTGCCGTTGGCCTCAGTTCTTGCCATATTCCTCAAAGCGCAGCAGCGACTGTCTGTCTCTGTTTGACTGTCAGGTAGTGTAACCACCGGTGTGCTTTACTGAACTTACAAAGGTGACTTCCTCCTTTTGTTGCCTCGGTTCAGCCTCTCGTGAATTGTTGCTGTTTGAACATCGCTTGTGTTAAGGGCTTCTCCAAAAAAAAAAAAAAAAGTCACACTTCAGTTATTATTGCACTACTCCGATATCCTGCAGATGTACCAACTCTCTCTTCCCCTTTTTTTTTTTTTTTTTTTACTTTATTCCCAAACAAAACTTGCAAAACTTGCTATTACTATACTGATTTGAGTTTTAGAATTAAATTTAAAAAAAAAAACTAAAAAAAAACGTTGAATATATTTTATTACCAGTTCTCTTGTAAAGGCATTCAAGCTTTTCTATTAGTAACTAAGTGCATTTACTTAATTACAGCACTTAAACAGAGCTTTGACTACTACACTTGAAAAACTTCACTTACTGTTATGCTACTTTATACTTCTAATATAATGCATTTTAGAGCCAATTGCACTCTCTACTAAACTACATTCAGCTTTAATCAGTTGTTATTTCTAATATCAAACAACAGATGATGATCTAATGACATATGATGTGTTGTAAGAATGATCTCCTCTAACTAATGCATCAGATTTACTAATAAAATATTATTATATTTAGATATAGAAATTATAACATAACAAATACTTTTACTTTTGTACTTGAAGTACATTTTGCAAACATGAAATGAAACATGAAAACAGATATTTAATGTGTAACTGAGTATTTACACAGAGATATTTGTACTTTTACTGAGATAAAAGTTTGTAGTATCATTTGTTCACCTTTTAGGTCAATAATACATGGTTGTAGAGTATAGAAAACGTGATTGTTGCACTTGTGATTGTTTGCTGATGTCATCTATCGTAGCTTTATCTTATCTTTGAGAATGGCCACTCCAGTGACTCGGTAGGAGTACACACCAAAATGCATTATCAGCAGTGTGCATGATTTTATGCTCACAATAATCTGATTACAAAGAAATAATAATCCTCTCAGTTATACTACAGTTTTTTCTAAAAATATGCACTAGCATCTAGATAATATACAAATACATCCAAGGCTAAAAACATATAATTTAACACAGATTTGCTGAAAATTGAGGTGTATGATAATATGCAGTAATGTAATGCAGTCCTTGCTCTTGATACTGAACTTGCTTTTATGCATTCACAGGTCAGGATCAGCAACATCTGGAGCTGAGAGAGTGTCTCAGTCTGGCTCAAGGCACCCTCGGGAAGGCAGATGCTATCTTGGGGGCTTGAACTCATGCAAACTGTGCTGGACTGCTGGCCTAAATGTACAGTAAGTAATGAGAACATTTTATTGACTACATGCTGCCAAATAGATTGCGCCTCAGGTTCCAGCTTTAAGCACTAATGTGTAACAATCGAGCTCAGCCTAATGATACACTCCATACCCCCTACAGCCACTCTGGCATTGTTTGCAGAGCACACAGACATTTAGAGCAGGAAGGTGTGCTAAAATTTGCCATCACTGCAGTTAGTCTTCCTGGTTGATGATTAACTGAAGTGTCATAAATCAGACGAGGTGTTATTGGCATAGGTCAAATCAAAATTGCCTTGTAAACTTACTTCTGTATGCAGGCTGTTGACACTTTGTTGCCCGCCTGCATTGTTGAGATTTCCCTTCGGCAAACACAAAGAGATTGTTTGTTAGTAAAAGGTCAACGCCCACTCAGTGGTCTTGTGGTGCACTTAGATTGTGGGTACACAGTAAGTTGAAATGTGCACGGTATTGTGACTGTAAATGTAATAAGGGTATGTCTTTACATATTGACACCGGCTTGTTTCTGTTTTGGAGGGCTTGTCTGTTAGTGGGCGTGCACAGGCAGAATATGAGAAGCACACAATAACATTAAGGAGAAACTGGAGTTTGGAATGCATGTGCATGTCTGAACATTATGCCAAGGAGAAGGAAACATTTTAATTGACAGTATCTGCTATACACTCTCCATATACTTTCTGTTGGGCTATTCTGCCGGTGTGTGTTTGGACAAGGAGCACATTTGATTGAAGAACTGCCAGATGGACATTTTACAGCCTGTCTTAAAATCCTCTACCTCCATGTCATTTTAACACAAATCATTTATCACTATAGGTAGGGGACTCTATCCTTCACAACCATTCACCACTTGACAGACATCATTTCCTCGTTTTCCAACCCACCACAATCGGAAATTGTGCTGTCTCTTTGACATGTGTCTAGAGTTTTTAAGTCTTCATTTGAATTGCAAAGCTTGTAGAATCAGGCCTTTGAATGCATCGTGTGATGTTTTGGCTGAAAACACCCAGGCCCTGTGGGATGACACATGTCATCCGCCATCACTTCAGAGCTGCCCTCACTTCGCGCTAACTGATGAGGGTTGGTGTTGTCTAATAACTCAAGACCACTTGTCAGGGAGGGAGGGGGAAGCGCCGGCTGACACTTGCATGAGGGTAAACTAGGAAGGCTGACAAGACTGCTGGGAGATCATGGGTATTGCAGTTTGAGTGAAGCAGAGAGAAAAAGACACATTGTGAATCCGGAGTAGTCGGCTTGCATCCAACTGTTACAGAGAGAATGATTGAATGGAGGGTAGCATACCGCAGTCTTAGTAAATTAAAGGTATCCTCAGCCCTCACCTCCTCTTAGCTCAGCTTGGAGTCCTGAATGGAGCTGTCACAGCGGCTGGTGCCTCCCTGCCTTCGCTACAGGATTGCTTTCTACCAGTGGGACCAGATGTAACCTACATCTGTCAGGCTTCATTAGCTATGTCAATCTGGATGGCACTGTTCATTTTGGCTTCACAAATGTTATTTTTTTTTAAATTCTTCTGTGCAGTTTGCACATTTAGGCAATTCCGATTTGCTCTTGAAGTTTGCAGCATTGAACTTTTACTCAAACTTTATCCTGCTGTTGAACACACTTTCATTGTGAGTTTAACTATAGTTGATCAGTGCTTAAGGAGGATCACAAAATTAGGCTCATCTCCAGGGGGAAATTCTCAATTTTACACTCCAGCAAGCATCTTTCATGTTTTTCAGCGTGACTGAAGATTGGACTTCATTTTATTTGCTTCCTGTTTGATATTGATTGATGTTTTAATTTCCTAACAGGATTGATCTCAGTATGTCTCGCCCTGACTTCTCTTCTCTGCATTTAAGATCATTAGATGCAGTTCCCCTTTTTAAGATGTGTTAGGCAAATTATTTTGAAACCTCCATGAAAGAGATTTCTCACCTTGAATACAGATGAATTGTGAAACAGTGTATATAGGGAATAAGCTGCCCACAGCGCCCAGTGGGATGTCTCCATCTACATTGCTTTCATGTGAATGTAATGTAAAAGTGGTTCTCTTAAATACATGATGAATCCATATTTGATCTGCTTGCATGTTTTTCATAGATTTATATATTCACATTTTTGCTAGCTTAACTAATGTTTTTTTTCTTGTGAATTCATGTACCTCATGGATTTATTTCTGTCTGGATATTTATGAAATTAAAAACAAGGTTTTGTGTGATCATAAAACACTTTGTAGAGTTGAGGGTGCTCAAACTTATGGTTTTGATGATTAGCCTACAAGAGATATGGGTTGTCCCTCCACCTAGTGGCAGTGCAGGGGACAGCACCTCAGCCTATAATCATACACACACAACCCAGTTGCCACATCCTACACCCCACCCATGTTTTCCCTATAATGAAATACTTGATTTTAAGCAAATATGTTGCCCTAAGCAGATGGACAGGTCTTTACTAACATGTAGTATTTGATCACTCTAATACCATCCAGGATTTAAGTGTTTATGGATGAACTCACGTCATGCTGTGCTGTTGGAGGCCAGTTGTAATGCAGAGCTATATTTAAACTTCCCCTGGGGTGCCATTAAATCATGTAATTTCTTCGTCAGGCCTGGCTGACCTCATTTTAATATCCACATCAGACAGCATTAAGAAAAAAAACATAAAGAGGAGGAATATTGAATTTTGTATCTACTGTGTTATCTTGCATTCACATTTTATACTTAAACCCTTTGCAGACATTCTTATCGTGTGAGACTTACAAGCAGAATAAGCAGAAATTCAATGCATTTGGATGCTGGGATGGCAGGGGCGTGATATTATGTGCTGTAATACGGTTGTGTGTTTGTTTGTGTTGGCTGCCAGGAGGGAGAGCTGAAAGCGTGTCTATGTATAGTTCTGCGAAGCGCGCAATCCATTTGGACCTCCAAAAGAAATGAGGAAATCATAAAAGGTTGATGCATAAAATGACTGCATTGTTGTTTCTCGCTTTGACAGGGATAAGAATACAGGCTGTGTTTTTCGCTCAGCTAAATAGGATATAAAACTTTAATTGTGTTTCGTATTATTTTTGGAAAAGAGGGGGGAGATTGAAATATCATATTGTATGTGAGCCTTATAGACTGTGAAATTCAATTTGACTTCAGTTTTATTAGCAGATAAGTGAGTTTGTGTTTGACAGGATGTGCCTTTAATGCTGTGGATGGTACTAATGTCTTCAATTAGTCCTGTATGACAGTAGAAACCCTGGTCTGTTAGCTCCTGCAGCTGCAGTACTCCTAACCTTGAGTGGGTGTTCACATCCACGGGGGATGGAAGATTCCCCTGTTCTCTTCAAAAGCAAGCGGGAGAGGGGGAAAAGACAGACAGATATTTATAGAGAGAGTGGGAGAAAGTGAGATTGTGGCTTGAAAGGTTAAAGGAAGAGGGAGCAGCAGAATGACAGAGTTGTCGGGTGAAGCAGGGAGATGGCGGAAAATAAAGATGAAGCAAGAAGACTTAGAAATGGATGATGGTGCAGACATCACCAGAGGCTGTGCAGACCCTGCTGTAAATTTCTATGTTACTGTAGGTCAGGTGGGCACTTTATTGCCTGTGTTGACCCTAATTAAATCCTGCAGATATTATGAATGAGTCACTGAAGGGCTCAAGGAAATATCTTCTTAGGGTATGTCTTGCATTAATATGTCCATTGTTTCCCCCCTGTGCCATCCACTTCTTGGTCTATAAACATTACTATGTGGATCCTTAAAGCAGATTGTTAATACCATGAGAGAATTTGAAATATTCATATGCTGCAGAAATTATATAGGCATCCAAGTTTATTAGCATAGTCAGTTGAAGTGAAATAGGCTTTGCTGAAGTGTTATTAATGTTGAATAGCTCATGCATAAGTCAGAATGTGAATTTAAAGTCTTAATATTCCCATCTGGGTAGAATTATGTCACTAAGAAAAAAGCTAAAACAGTAAATCACCTTCTTTGAAGTCAAATTTGCCCAACTCTATAGTTCTTTTTTCTGCTCAGACAACTTAAGCGACCATTTGTTCCAAACACCAAGGAATCTATTGGCCTTATGACATCGAATCTCTGCAAGGCTCCAGACTCCCAGCAAGCCTCCCACCCAGCTGTAATTACAGTTTCCTATCTACCGGGATTGTCACAACCAGGCCCACTGAGTATCACTCGGCACTAAATCTCCTTGATGTCGTCACTCAGCCATCCAGATAGGTAGCTGGACAGCCAGGAACAGGCAAGGCCTCCTGGAAGTTAGCTCCTCAGGGTGGTTGATGTATGATCCGTCATGGGCAGATTTTAACGAATGGTGTCTCCTCCCACGTGGGGCTGTTCTGAAGCCATTGTCACACTGGGCAAATGTGTCTGGGAGGATAGATGGGAGTTTGCCGTGTTCAGGATAGGGTGGAGAAAATGTTGTCTTGTGTGGACGCACAGCTGATGAGATGGTGCAGACAACCATTTTCCTGCTGTAAAAGGAAGGAGTTTTGTCGAGCTGGGAGCTGGGCTGTCAAGAGAAGGAATAAATGAGGATATGTGGTGGGAGGTGTTAGCTACAACTCAGATGTTCAGCATTGTACTTGTATACTCTGTGTTTTGTGAGTGCAGGTATTGTACATATAGTTTGATCAATGATTTGTTTGCAAGGAGGACATGGTTAATACTGCAACAGAACATGTAGTTTCAGGTAGAATAATTCATAGACAATCTTGGAAAATGTAAGAAAAAGGAACAAAGGAGTATAGAGAGCTCAGAGCGCGATCAATGTTCTCAATCTATGGGTATGTGGATTTTTCACTTTCCATTTCTTTCCACCTATTTAAAAAAACAAGTGTTCAATCTGGTTTTGAATTAGCAGGTTAATTGACTAGTGGCATATGTTTTGTTTATTGTTACAAGGATGTTTGGGGTTTTGTGCTTCCTTCATGTTGAAAAGGTCTTTCTAAAGGACATGATTTAGACTGAGAAGTAAAACATGTCTTTGAGCTTTGTTGCAGGGTGAAAGGGGCTGATGATAAAAGTTGTTGATTGTCTCAGTGCCTTTAGTCTGAAATATTGAATTGTTTTTATGTTGTTGTCCAAAAGTAGATTAAACACTTTTCAAATCAATGCATGACTTTTGAAACTGAGATTAAATAAGCCTTTATTGTTGGAAAAGGTTGGTAGTTGGCTGTTTATTTTACAATGAACCACAGTTGTGTGTTCAACAAAAGTTTAGAATAAAGTGACACTGTAAACAATATGCAAAAATATAAAGCAATGATCATGCTTATACGGTAAAACTCATTATGTATAGTCATTCACAACCATGCATATCAGTGTGTCAGTCCACAAGAAAAGTAGGACCGGTTGTGCTTTGAGCTGGCCTGCCACGCAATCAAATTTGCATTAGTACGAAAAATGAAAGAGAAATAAAAAGAGCACGACAGATAGCTGAAGGGGCTTTTTTTTGAAAGCCTGCTTAGTCGAGCACAGTTATTATGAGAGTATCAATCCACATTACGACACACTGCTGTTCCACTCATTTACAGCAAGCTGCCAGTCCTCAAATGGGAATATCACAGTTACTGTATTTAAAAGTCACATTCAATATTTGTTATTCTCCCAGCTTCAATTGGAGAGGAATGTTAATAAGCCTTATAAGCCACACAGAGCTTTCACTCCTTGTTACTGCACTGCAGGTTTTATCATTGCTTGTGTGAGGTGACACATGGGAAGAGCTTTGAAATCCATGCTTTTTATTTTCTTAAAGCTGGGTGCAAATACAATGGTGAGTGCTAACCAGGACTGCAAGCTTGCAAACAAGTAATTATTGCAATTTTTAAAAAGAGGGGGTGGAGCCTGAAGCCATACCATACCATCAGTAGGATGAAGACAGCATCAAAAATCATGACCCAGTTACTCAAGAAAATCCACAGACTTTGTTTTGAGCAGTTTCATGCAGAACCTAGATTTTTGAAACCACCAGCCAAAGTGGCAGGTGGACAGAAATGTTCATTTCCAACCCTGCTTTCTACCAAACTACACCGACCATATCACCACCCAGAATAAAGCGTGTATCTACTGCTCACCCAGCACCAGTGAGCTAGCTAATGATCAGGGTTGGAAATAAACTTTTTTGTCCACCTGCCTCTCTGGCTGGTGGACTCGAAAATCTACCGGCCACTCAATAGATTACCATTGTTTGTTTGGCTGGTGGTTAAAGCAGATCTAGCAGCTAATTGTATATTTTACCTGCATTTGGCTGTTGGCTAATGCTGATTTTCAACCCTGGCTGATGATGCAGCTCAGCTGTGGGGGGAGACAATTTGCAAATCCTAAGATTGTGAAGGAATGACCCTGCCCTACTTTCACTTTGAGCAACTAGTCCTCAGTACCTCTGCTATTTGGATTGGTTAGCTTAAAGCAACAGAGGAGGGTAAGGGTAAAAATGTCAGGGTAAGCCAAAAAGAGGCATAGTAAGGCAGGTCAGTCCTTCGATATCCAAAAATTCACACATTCACATAGGGGATGCCATTAATGTTGACATTGCTCGCTGTCATGAGCATGAGCCCCTTGTCCATGAGTGGATGCACACTTCCTTCTGCGCAGTAATACAGTGGGTGGGTGTGGTTCGGTAGAAAGGAAAAGAACTGCTCACAGCAAGGTCTGTAAATCTTGAATTAAAGGATTAGTTCTGGGAAAATAATTGCTATTGAGTATGGCAAGTGTATTTTTTGGGTCTTTGAGAGAGCAGAAATTTCTGTGACCAATAACTCCAACACTCATTGCAAATCACAACAAAACAATCCAGAGTGATAAATAGCACTACATGTAAAGGGAAAATTGGATTTTTTGATTTTGGGGAGAACTATCCCTTTAAAATCAGTCTTATATTAACAATTAAAAGCTTCTGTTTTGTGAATCTTACACTCATCTATGGACTTTCCAGTGTCTACAGTTCACTCTCTCTGTACTCTCACTTTGGAACAATCCCAGACAAGAATGGGTCAATACAGGAAAGTCCCAGAGCAAAGAAGGAAGTTAATGGTTCACTTTCACCCTATGAAAGAGAGATCAATAAAACAAATGGAGGCATTTAACACAGTGTTCCTCAAATGTCTGGAATGCCCTTTAAAGAAACACAGTAGGGACTTGCCTTGTTGCTTTTAATGCATGAAGCGAGTCTACCAGTTTGAATTGTGTAGAGATGTTATCTGTACAGTTTTGAATTTCAACTACACCATGGAAAAAACAACAACATTGAAGTCTTTCTCTGATCACATCACTCCTCAGTGGTTCGCAATGGTTCGTGTCACAGCGACAGCAGAACAAACTCACACCATTAGGTGATATTTTTCAAAATCTCTGAAAATCTCCTCTTGATTTGGTGTGAAAAGCTGAAGTGCTAAAACCTCACAATTTTATTGAGTAATGTCCTGCTTGTGCACAGACCTGAGAAACTGCATTCCTGCAGTGTCTCCTCATGTTATGATCACCATGGGCATCCACCACACTGTCACACAGATATTTTGCGGTTGAAGCTAAGAAATATTGTGCCCTGATACTCCTTGTACTGATATTAACTTGTCTTGCCACTAATGTGAGGCTTTTCAGTCTGTTTTTATTTTTATTTTTGGGAGAGCAGGAAACTGTGGAAATGAAATCCCTTTAAGATTAACACCTCCTCAAAACTCCCCCCAATGGAAAGAGAAGATTGAATTAATTCAGCAAAAACATTTGTAAACAACCCAATGAATAAAAATATATTCCAGTATTGAAATTACTGATTGGACTCGCTGTGCTGAGTCTCAGTCTGCAGTTGAAAAGGGGAAAAGAAGCATTGAGAATGATGGTGTCTGGCTGTGACACTGGTGGCAACAGGCCTGGGAGTCTGGAGGCAAGGGGGGGGAGGGTTGCGTGCAGGCAGAGGGAGGGGAAAAGGAGAGGTGAGTGACTGATGGGCATGTGTCAACCCTCCTCCTATAGTAAATGTTGAGAGGGACCAAGGGTGGCTCGCTAATTGGGGCGAGATGTAAAAGTCCCTGTCACTCATCATCATCTTCACTAATATGTTTGGAGGCAAAAGCCAGCTGAAGCATAGAGCTGAATGATTAGTCACTGGAGTCGGGGGCCAGCCGAATGAGGGATGCATTTCCACTCAAAACAACTTTTTTGGACGTGGCTTACTGATAAGATTGGTACCACACTGTGCTGCTGAACACAAAGCTTCTGCTTTAATTATTGAACATCTGTACATTTAATTTGCAAGGCAATTTCAGAGAGCAGCCCTGTGAGACCAAGCCCTGTACTGATATTTTTTCCCTCTTTTTTTTTTATGAACAACAGTGAACCACTCCAGCAATAATAGCAATGTCATGGATTGTGATGATGTTCATAATAGAGTACAGGTCTTGGCCTTCAAGCATCTATAATTTTTCTCTGACCTTGAATTTTTCTCTTCTTTCAGAACCCTTCGTGCAATGTCCTGAGGGAAATAATGGCAAAGAGATGGAGAGCGAGATGCAGCCTCTGGAATTGACTGTGAAATTAACAGGAGGCACGTTACTCCAGCGCACTGCTTAACCAGTGTGAAAAACAGATAGTGACAGCGATAACGAAGCAGATAATGAAATAGTAAGTGCTCTTCCTACTGTTGTATGTGTTTATCAGTTTCTTTATTTTTGTAGTCTTCCCTGATTAGAACAGTGGAATAGCAATGTAGCTCTAATTGTAGCCACATTCAAAAGCAAAGTTTTATTTTACACAATAACATTTTTTTTTTAACGTGAATTGAACATTGCTGTTAGATACTGTAGCTACAAAACTAAGTCTCAACAGGTATAATTAAACTCAATTTACCATATAATTGGATTAATATTCTACCAAAAATTCCCAGTCTCTTTTCTAATGGCTGGTTAATACTAGTAGTTGGCATTGTCTCTTCGGAGTAATTCCCACTCTTGACTCTAATGATCCGAACAAAGCTGCCCAGTTATATGATCTAATTTGAGTGGCTTTTAAAACCTGCTAAGATCTCATTTCCATAACCCTCTAACTGGGAAAACAACAGCAATTATGGGACTGGTATTAGCATGAAGTGACACCCCTGAGCCGCAGTCATGCAGCAGGTGGGTAATTGGCCCTGAGCTGTACAGTGGGCGCTCTGTGGGACTGTCCTTGTCTCGTGATGGGGACACCGGCTGCTCCACAGGGTGGACTTATCAGCTAGCTGCCCTCCGAGCCAGATGCAGCATTTTATAATTAACCAAGTGAGACGAGCAGGGTCAGAGAGAGACACTGCAGTTCTGTACTGTAACTAGCTCCACTCATCCGCAATCATACATGTACAGTGAATGTGTCACCTCTCCCTAGTCTGTTTGCTCTTGTTGTCATTACATCAGACGTACAGTATGCAGATTATTTGCATGCAGACAGAGCGTTAGAGAGAGACACAGAGTTTTATTGCTGAGAATGAAACTGGACTCCAGAGGCCTCTCTGGTGTTAATTGAGGTGTAATGTGATTTGTTTTGCTGGCCCTTCAAGCAGCCCTTCCCAGTCCATTGAATCAGATCCCCTGCGATTACTCTCTAATGGCCTGAGTTACGTCTGTGTGCTTTAAACAACCCACAACTGCTGAAGATAAAATGATAAGGTTAATGCTGCAATGACACTATGCAAAGTGAACAGCCATTTAAACAGACTGTCTCTACAGCACCACTACGCAAAGACTGTTTTCAAGCGGATGCAAAGCCAAAGGGCTGATGCTGGCACAATACCATTTGCATCTGGTGCACATCCATATTTGCGTGCTTACATAATTACTTGCAGGTAAGCTTGTGCGAGTGAAGAAGTGACCAAAAAAGAGCTGCAGTTGGAAGAAGTACACAGAGAACTTTCCTTGTAGATCATACAGTGTGAAAGTCCTCTCTTTCAGTTTATTAAATGCCTGTAGCCATCATTCACCATCATCCACTGAACATAATTACACACTTCAGCAATGTGACTTGGAGGATTCTGGTATTATCAGAAGAACTTCGTACCAATGTAATATGCCCCTTTTTGGTGCTCAAAGCAGCAAAGAATTAAATTAGAAATAGTCGACATGCATGTCTCTTTTCAAATGCAATGCCATGGTTGCTCATAGTAATCCACAGAGCCCATTGTGAGAGAAGTACTTTTTACCAAACCATGTCTGCCAGCTATTTAGCTCTGAGTAGAAGGAGAAAACTATTCACAAGGTTTCTGATTTATTCCCAGTGATTGTGTCATTTCATTAAGAAAGACATGGTGCTATTTAAATTTACACAAAATTGCAACGAAACACTGTGTAATTATAAAACAGATCTACCTTCAAAACTCAGAATATCAAAAAAAATAGACAGACAGATCATACTCTACATTAGAGAAAAAATTAATTCCGTTGTTCTTTTGGGTAAACAGCCCCTTTTAACAGTACAATCAGTGACCTCATTATTCAAAGACACAGGTGTTGGATAGGAGTGAGTGGCTTATATTTGGCTGTGCCAACATCATTTGCTTCAATACCATATTCAGAAGGGGCAACATGCAACAATGGGATTTTCTTTTTCTATTATAAAAGGAACGGGTTACCAGGTGCATGTCTGTGGGGAACGTATTTATTTATTATAGACAGGCGTGTTGATGCGTGGCGCTATACCCGACTAAACCGATCATTCTTGAGTGACCTTTCTGCATTGGTGCCATTGCACTGCAGTTCATGAATGTTTAATAGAAAGGCTGGCTGTTTTGGGCCTGCCAAGGTGGGTTTGCTGCTTGACAGAAACATCCCAACTCAAAGGCAGAGTAGAGGTTAAAAACAGTGGGTGCTACAAACAAAGGACAACAGACATAACCTCTGACAAGTAAACACCCCTCCGACTCACAGAAAGCAGGTGAGTATGAGATGAGGAAGGAATGCAATTATGCAAAAAGACACACACACTCCAATTTTCACTGCCTCTCTAACACCTACACATTTTGATTCTCACACACATTTGACACATTTGACCTCTTTATATTGGATCAACGACCCTCTTAAAGGCGCTGTGACCCATATTAAATTAATGCCAACAGATGTTAATCAAGAACTTTAAATAAACGGCTAGAATGACAAATAACAAGCACAGGGAGAGGTAAAAAGCATGGGTGAGGACTAAGTAGAGAATGAAAGAGGGATTTTGTAAAGAACAGGAACAACAAGATACACTGCTGGTGAGGTGTCGTTGTGACAATATCTTCTTTACAGTCTGGCCAGCAACTTGCATCCCCTGACACCTTTTCTTTCTCCCATTTTTTTACCTAGCACCGTTTTCTCTTTAGTCACGAAACACTTCGAAATGAGTACAAAAGAAGACAATAGCAAGTAACAGTTTGCAGAAAGAAATGATCATATTAAAATTAGATGGGAAAGATAATTAGGTTTGAGAGTAAATCAAGTCTGCACATGAAATTGTTAGAAAATGTGTGGAGGAGAGGTGCTTGTTTGGCAGACGGACAGTAATGGAGATAACTTTTACCTAATTTATAAAAAAAAAAATTAAAACAAAAATCACATCATATCCCACCGGTTTGTTGATGCCATGTTTTGACTGTAAAGGCACAAACAACATCAAATCAAAGTCTTGTACTCTCTGTTTGCAAGATAAACACAATCGGCTTCTCATATCTGCCTGACAGCGTCCCACTCTTCGAGCTTTATGGAGGAGACAGCACAAAGAGAATACTAGTCATCTGTGTCATGAAGTGTGAGCATGTGTGAGAGGGAAAAGAGAGAGACCAAGGCTACCTTCAGCACCATCAAAGTGTAGGGAAAACTTTTACTCAAGTTAAGTCTTACATTTAACTGCCAGGGTGGCATGACGAGATAAAACCTTCAGCTCTGTGCTGAAATCTCAGGGAGAGAACAAGCAGATGAGTCAGCTGCACTAACAGAGTGGACGGCATATGAATATGATTTTAATAAAAACTCTCTACTTTAGAACTCCTGCATATTCAGTGAGTCCAACTATGGTCACTCAGTTTGACAACTTTACAACTTTAGCATAATACACTGACTAAAGGCAGGGAAACAATGAAAAAGAGGACGAGATTTAAAGGTCAGATGCAACTTTAATCAGCTGTACCTGATGATTATACATCAAGGTTATTCAATTACAAATTCTAATATATTTAAAAAAACCCAAAACAAACAGGAAAAGTAGATGGGCCTGACATTTTAGCTATTTTAAACAGTTTTTATGTTTTTGGTATTGCCAAATTTAGATAAATGCCAATAAATGTAAAAAATAATCTTCTAATATGTAACTTTGGAAATTAAAATAACATTTGACCCAGACACATCACAAAGTGCAGAAACAGAATGAAGATAGAGTGACACAGAGTGACGATAGCAGTAACTAACAACACACTCTGTTTTTCTTCACAGTACCCCTCTCATTGACAGGTCTAATGAGTGGTGGAGGGGCTCACATCGATATGTAAATGTATGTTTAACGGCGTTTCGTCATACATTTATGGTAAACTGTGTATTAAAAATGAGGCTTGTGCACATGCACCCACCACCACAATTATTGAGATTTATAAAACAGAATCAGACATACACATAGCTTCGAAAATATGATGAAAAGAATGCGTATGCATATTTTTGCCTTTATGTGTACAGTCAGTTTAAGTTATGAATCTACACAGAGTATTATGCATTTGGTTCCAGGTGTTTTGGATCTCTGCTCAGCATGATTGGAATTGCATCACATGAGAAAACATCGATATGTACAGGATATTCTAGTCAGTGTCACTATAGCTATCCGTACATGCTGCCTGATCTGTACTGCGTAATTCAACAGAGATGAGATGGCTCACTCATTAGCTACTTCCAGACACTGTTTGTTGTGTACATATTTTGTCATATGGGTATATCA
The DNA here is from genome assembly GCF_026936395.1 of Plectropomus leopardus. Taxonomy (NCBI): domain Eukaryota; kingdom Metazoa; phylum Chordata; class Actinopteri; order Perciformes; family Serranidae; genus Plectropomus; species Plectropomus leopardus. The sequence goes on from NC_142188.1 coordinate 23,545,491, forward strand.
GATTTATGTTTGTTGGGTCACTCAGAGGTTTTCTCTTGACCCTATGTGACCCACGGGCCACCGGTTGAATAGACCTTCTATACGTTATGCACATTAAGAGAAGTGGCAAAAAAAATGTTTCTAGTTACCTCTGCCAAGAAGGTTATGTGTTTGGTTCAGTTTGTTTATTTGTCAGCATTATTACAGAAAACCTATGGCCTGATTTTTATAAAACTTGGTTGAAGGGTATAGCATGGGACGAGAAAAAACTCATTCAATTTTGGAGTGGATCCAAATGATGGGGTGGATGCACAAATGATTTTTCACTTTCTTTAACATTGCAAGATAGCGCATTTGGCATCGGCAGGGGGCTGCACTCTCTAAGTGCCCTGTAAGTTATTATTTGCACCTTTCAAATTGCAAAACATACAAAAGCCCACCTCAATGACGCCTCACTGCACCTTGAGGCGTCTCTTTAGATTTCCATTGCTTCTTAAGGGAGAAAAGCACTGAGGAGGGAAATAGATGATAGAGCCCTTTCTGTCTGGGCTGGGGCTGTGATGCAGAGAGCAGGTCTCATTGATAATGCACCAGGAGAAGAAATCCATCAGGACCACATCCATTTAATGCATGAAGCAGACATTTATGCATGAAAGTGCGCGTGGCCTTTCGCTCCAAACCTATGGCCGGGCTAAGTGGGGCTGTCCTCTCTGGGTTGTCACCAGGTACAGTAGCTGAGGTCTCAGGGACAGAGCAGTTCCACCAGACATCACTCCTGCCCAGTTCCAGACAAAAGAATGAAACATTCATGAGGTGTCTTTGCGACAATGACAGATTCAACATTGTTTGGTTATGGTGGCCTCCCCACCTCTCCTTCCTCTTTCCTCTCTACCCGCCTTCCACACACATCATCATATCTGTTGGCCCACTTGATAGAGCTTTCAGGTGAAACCATAAACCCAGTGTGGAGTGATTACCAAATGTGCTCCTGCAGAGGAAGGACTGGCATTTCTCTCTCTTTGTTGTGCCTCTGACCTTTTGAAAATATCACAGATTAAATCTTTAATTATTTATGAAGGCTAGTTGTGATGATGGGAGAAGAGAGGGGGATGTTGCCACATATGATGGGTCATCTTGCTGTAAGAGAAAAGATTGAGGTTGTGGTTGGTGTAGTTCTAATCCAACAAGTACGCACTCATGTGTGTGCTTTGAGGCCCAGTTTGACATTATCAGATGTTTTTGCTGTGAAATTTGTGCTTTGCATGTGTATTCTTGTCTTAGTTGTAGATTTTAAATTACTGCTCTAACATTGCTCTAATATTGGACTTCATAAGCAACCCTCAGATCCCTCTAACTCCTCTTCACATCACCTACTCTCATGCAGTAAGCATTCTTGACACATTCATTTTAACATAATCAAATAATCATGATGCACGGAATAATAAACAAACAACAGAGAAAATAACTATGCTATATGGGAAAAAAAAGTATTTCTCTGGAGAACTGTTTAACCAGTGTTTGATATGCAAATTCTCTTTTTCATCGGAAGCCCCAGTAAATGTCAGGAGGGGACACTGGGGAGGGGCTGAACATCTCAATTAAAGAGCGCTAACATGCATCATTCCAAACAACCCATGAAATGAAAGGCATCATTTAGATTGATCTACAGCATCAGTGAGAATAAATCAGAGCAGCAGCCTAATAATGCAACACTCCAGGGTGCGTCTGAAAATTGCAGATAGGAATTCAGAACAGTATCTGCATAATGATGTTCCAGCTGATGAAGTTGGCTATCAGTGTTTGGGAAGGGGTGCATTGTTGCTGCGAAGTTAAATGCTAAAATGTTTCTGTGTGAGAAGAATGAGTGTACGACTAGGCCTCTCTAATGGCTGAATCGTGCTTACAGTTTGTTTTCCTTGGACCAAACAGTGGTTAAAGGCAATAAATGATTTGTCTGCACTCCCAATTAACCTTCGCTGGTGTTCATGCCAGTTAAGCACTTTCACGGAGTTTGAAAATGTGCTTCTTGGCATACAGGGCCAGTACTACAGTGAGAAGAAACTTGGCTCTTGGCTAATTGTATAATTTCAGTATTTAGTTTTCCAGACGTGGGAAGCTCACGGCTATCTGTCTATTGTCTGAGAATATCCATAACACTTTGTGCTTTAAATGATCTGCTACTGTAATTACCTTAGCTCTAATTATGTTTGGACTCCTGACAAACTGTACAACAGATTTAATGGTGTCTCAAAGATCTCTCTTAAGACATCACATACTTACTTGGTTAAAAGAATAAACAATACCAGTACTTACAGCACTTGTCCACTTATCCAAAACTTTCTTTGTGTTTTAAAGTAACGCAACTTTCTTTTACCGCCATCAGCAAGACCAAAATGAATGTATTTTGACATAGTCCTCCCCCACAGTTTGATGGGTGAAGGCGTATCCTATCACCACTAGTTTTAGAAATGATTCCTGTTTTGATCAGGTACAATCCAGAATAATGCGTCTTGCTCCCCAAAAGGACAGATCTTTGTACTCATTGCTCTTATGTCTAAAAATTGCTCACTTGCAAGTCAGGAGATGTTTTTTTTAAATTACTCAAGTGAACATAAAAGTACTGGCTTTCATTAATCAGAATGTGCATTTTTTTGCTCAGTATGAGAAATGTACTGGGATTTATCTTGGTGGCATCAGTGCAGGAACATGGCAATAGCTCACAAAGTCTAATAAAAAATATGTGTTTTTATTTTGTAGCAGGAACAGGACAACACATTAATCTCAAGAGGACAGTGCTAGTTATACAGCGGAGACCATACAAACATGTATCCAGTTTATTCAGACAGGCAGCATGCCACAGGGAGAGGTCGGTACAATGGAATGCATTTTATGAACGCAGGAGAATATGTTTCACGTCTACTTTAGATTTAAAGGTTCAGAATTAATGCTGATTTTATTAAATATTAAGCCTGCAGTGTGTGGCAGTGGCAGGGGTTATAATAACAACCCCTACTGAGAATGACCTAATTAGCTGACCATAGAGGGGGTGAGATTTTAGAGACCAGAAGGGGTTTTACCACAGATGTCATTTCTGATTGCTTTTTTTGTGCACGTGGAAAGCTCTGTTTTTAAGAATTATTTAGATGGCAAAGAGGAGTGTACATGAACACCTGTTTGTTTACCAAGCGGCAACCTCCAGGGCTGAACAGTTAAGGAAACATGGAAGTGTTAAAAACTGCAATTACTCAAATTCCCAGTTGAGGCCAGCTCCAAAAGTGAATCAATTTCCATAGACCACCATGTTAAAATGCCAACAGAACAAAACATGTTTACAGTTTGGTACAAAAAAAAGGTTTTGGCCTCTATCACTTATGTCAACACTCATGTCAGCTGTATGAGGGGTGAATCACCTGGTTTGTTTTTTTCTTTTGTTTATTAAAGACCCTGACATGCCACTTGGGCTAGTCAATGTTGAGCCGTCGGTAAACGTCTGTCACCATAGTTCCTAGAGTGTGCCTCACACCATTGGCCCTCGTCAGCACTAGCTGGCACTAGTTGGCGCTGGTCAGTTTCCCCTCTCACATTCTGCATGTTGAGTCTACCTTGAAAATGGCAGAACCCAACCGTATGAAATCACACTGATTGGCAGTTCAGCTCCATGCACAAAATTGAAATGGAAGTGAGGAAAATAAACAAACAGCTAAAGTCAAAATGAATTGAGATTGAAACAAACCTGTTCTATGAGGTAAGATTGTTTTCCTTTAGCCATTTAGCACTTTAGCAGAAAAGTTTACGGTCTTTGCTTTTCCCTTTTTGAATGACGATTACAGACTACCACCATTTGCTGGTATGAGGGGGTATTTCCTCTCATACAGGCGCAGAACATAAGTGCTGGTTGGCAGTCGGTTGTACTCATTGTGGTGTATTTATGTGCAACTTTTGCTGAGACACAGGTGATGTGAGGTGATGCATTGTTTGCTCCATCACTGCTAGTTCTTTGATGTCGCTTTGGTGTGTCTGGCCCTGAGGGCTTAAATATGGTCCAAATAGAGTCACTTCTGGCTCCAAAAAACAAGATGGTGATGGCCAAAATACCAAACTCTAGGCTTCAAAACTGATGTCCACAAACCAGTGGGTGACGTCAAGGTGGCTATGTCAGTTACTTTTACAGTCTATGGTATGTCCTGATTTTGCCTCTGTCTATGTACGATATTTCTGGATTACTGTGCAGTCATCAGATGATTATGTAGATTTATGCCTATCAAATATGCTCTTTTTTCTCCACTGAATGTTCTGTACATTGAGATCTTAGGCTGCACTCTTTACTGGTAACAATTTCTATCAGATTTTTGCAAGGTCAAAATGTTCTGTCACACAGTACGCTGCTGTTGAGGGCATGGCCTCCAGTTCTGCTCAGACTGCAATCTGTGACAGTTTTTGCTTGTTACTCTGCTCAACATATTCTCCAGCATCTAATGCAAATGCAAATGCAAGATGTTGAAGATTAAAAGAATTACTTGGAATTTAAAAAAAGACTGCATTTAAGGCTTTAGATGACCCAGTTTCCAGGCATCCATCCAGTGGCTTAGTTGCTCTAGAGGCTTCTGAATGTATTATTTTCTGGATTCACTATGCACTGTATGTGTGTGTGTGTGTGTGTGTGTGTGTGTGTGTGTGTGTGTGTGTGTGTGTGTGTGTGTGTGTGTGTGTGTGTGTGTGTGTGTGTATTTGTGTGTGTGTGTGTGTGTGTGTGTGTGTGCGCGCGCACACGTGTGTGCGTATTTGTGTATTGTCTGAGCATGCACACATACATGCAAATTCTTTTTTGTATTTGTGCAGCTTTTTTTCTCCTCTTGTGTCGTTTGGTACACATCCTTAGATCTCATCAAAAAACAGTGACCTAGATATAATTAACCCCCTCAAACCAACAGAAAATTGTATTTAAAAGTAGCACAGCGCCCATCAATCTGCTCTGCATGTCAGCATGGAGCTGCTCCCCATGTTAAAGTTGGGTTTCTAATAGAGGGAGATATCGTGGACTCCCTGCAGCATGTCAAGCTGGCGGCACACAAGGCAAGCGCTCAGCGAAATGTTGCAGACAGGTGATGGAATGAATAAGTTTGTCTCAAGGCAGTCTCCTGGCTGACAGGTACTTCACAGGAAACACAGAAATTCGAGAAAATAAGCTGCTTTCGAAATGAGCGTTACTTATTGGATAGCAGAGAAACAGTTAATGCCCTGAACTGTGGCCTTTGCTCGTGTGGTGGCATGTCGCAGAGCGGCTTGAAAAGGATTGAAATTTCATTTATTCTTGCTCAGATAGCCACTTGTAAGACATTATGTGGTATAATTTTCCGTTGGCTGCACAGCTCCACTCATCTCCTTTTGAGGTGAATGAGCACACACATCACACGCCGCCTTTAAGAATCTTCACTAACGCGTAAGATCCTGATTACACTTTGCCTTTAATCTAATAATCTGATTTAATTTGACTGTTGACTTGTTCATGCATATCGTTGTGGGAATACAGCACACGTTCAAACCATTTTCTTCAAAATGGCGGGGCAACTTACGGATGATGCAGTTATTATAATAATAGGCCAGCATTAACCCATGTGTATTCTATCTGTTCAAATCAGTCATTTTTTTGTTCACTTTTTTCACATTTTCATGAGATTGATTTCCTCTGTAGGCCTCTTAGAAGATCAAGATCCTCTTAGCAGCTCATGCATGTATCTGATTGCATAAATGATGAACTACATCAACTGTTGCTCACATGCTCACAGTATGTCATGAAGTAGCTGCTTAGTCAGAAAAGGGAGAATGAATTCAAGGATATGCAATGAGGAGTGATATGATTAGAGACTGATAATTAATGCTACTTTGAAAAGGAAATGATCAACTCCACCAGTGAGTAATCACACTTACAAAGGTTAAATTAACTGGATCTCAAGCAGCATTCTCAGTTGCTTTTACACAGTACAAATTCTCGTTTAGTTTTCCACAACGAGGTTAAAATGAATGCTGCCTGGGGGGCTGATTGGCTCAATTTTAACAATATTCTCACCTTAACAGTAGGAGGAGAAATACAGATGTTTTTACAGTTACATTAATACAATTAGGTCTTCTAACATGCCTAATGTAAAGAATTTAATAGTGATTTTTTGTTCACTAACAGAATGTAACATAAATTGCATTGTATTTAAGAAGTTATTCACCTATTTTCTTTGCTTGTGTCATAACTATGTGGGTAGAAACAAACAGTACAGAAGTAGATTGAAATGGAGACCTAGAGACCTGCCCTTCTCTCTGTCAGTATTTCTATTTCTGTAACTCAGACCAATCTCAGATCAAACTGTAATGAAATGAAATTTAAACCAAGATTCTGCTGCTGTGTAGTCAATTTCTCGCCTAAAACGTTTTCAGAAACATGTTTTAGTGCACTGATTGGCTGTGAGAATAAAGATTTGTGAACAATTGGGCCTCATGCTGTTTCCTATTTTGTAAGAATGGAGACTGAAAAAGCTGAGATCAGATGGTAAAACTAAGCAGTGCTGATCAAATATGAATCAAGAATCTGTTGCAGCATTGCTTCATTCTCTCCTAAATGATTTAAGTAAAACATATTTTTGGTTGCCGTTTAACTGTAAATGAAGATTGTTTGTCGCCAGCCGGGCACCATATTGTTTCCTGCTGATAAACGACCAGGCTTGCATTATGTCACCCACCAGCAGGGCGTTTATTAGTCCGATGTGGCGCGGTGCATTCTAGTTGTAGATTTTTTACCTCATGAGCAAAAGCAAATGCCTCAGCACTTTTCTCGATCATTTTTCTAGTAATGTAGTACCAGTTTCAAAAGTATTTGTGTCTTTCTATTGCATAGACACCCCAGTTTTATGGAAAGACAGTCTTTCCAACAGTGATATTGCTTATTATTCTTAAACTCAGTGTCAAAGTTGGAATATCTGATATGGGCTTCCATGCTCTACCATTATCCTAATGCTGATTTTTCTTAAGACCAATTTTAACAAAGGCACTAAATATCAGATATGTCTTTTTTTGTCTCAGATTCTGCACAAAATAAAGACTAACTCTTGCCATGCTTATGTCTAACAAAACAGCAATATTCTGCAAAGAGCCTTTTCTGTCTGCTCTTTTTCTGCACAATGCGGCAGTGCTGATGCGTGGTTTCCTCACCCTCCCTGTGGGAGGTGTGAACCAAGGGAAGGGAAGGGTAGACAGGAGAAAGAGGAGGCGGAGAACACAGTATGCAGTAAACTTCAATAAGCAAAAAGTGCTCATCCTCTTGTTCTGGATGTCAGAGTTTCTAGTTTTTTGTCGAGGAATTGAAGAATTGATTATCCAGTACCCCTGATATTTTGAGTATGTATGTCTAAAAAGTTAATTAGATGAAAGGGTTGTCATGCAGAGCTGCATACTGCGGTTAGAGGAGGCTCTGCACACACTCTTATTTAATTTGCTGATTTTCTTTGATGAATCATAGCAAATCCATTAATAGGTTAAGATGCAAAAAGATAAACTGCACCTCCAGGGGTATTTATGATATAGCTAAAAGATAAATATCAGAGCCCTGAGTCTGTTGGACTTTGTGGAGGGACAGAAGAAGACTGGTACATCCCAGAATTAAATAAGTGAATATATTTATCATAAAAAAAAAATCTTCTCTCAGTCCTCATCAGAATGGCAACACTGCTGAGAATCCTACTGGCACACAGTCCTACCCTGGGGCTCGGGGATTACATGTGCTGCGTACACGTTAAAGCCTCTAAACCCTCGCCTCCGCAGAGCTGATCTGACTGCACAATCATCCCCCTCACTCTCAGCTCCACTCCACCGGCCATAGGGCCTCCGTTCTCCCAGGATGCCGGCTGCTTACTTCTAGATCAGCGGAGCTCTGCAGTGCCCGCGAAGGTCGGACCATGAGTAAATTTGTCAGCTTGCCTCTGTGTTCACTGGATCACCTGGGAATTGACCCCCTAGCTCACCATCAGTTAATGGAGTCGGACGCTCTGACAGCAGTGAGGATTTTTCAAAATAAGTGCGTCTATTTTTATACATCAGTTTATTTTTAGGAGAAAACGGGTCAAAAGAACAGTTAGTTATTGTTTTGCTCATTGCAACTGAACTCCCACACAGACTGGCACACATGCGAAGACACACTTCTGTGCAGAAAAAACACATGTGTCTGTACAAAACCACGCTCTCACACCCACAGCCACATAAACACACAACACATCTGCAATTTCAAGGGGTGAATTGAGGACCTAGAGCCACGAAACACCGTACAGGGCAGAGCATATTCAATTAGCCCCTGGCAGTTCTTCACCCTTACCTATCGTCATTGCATCACATTTCAATATTGCACAGAGGTGTGCCGCCCACGCACTGCTGACACATCAAAGGGCTACGGCAAATCCACACTCCTCCTTGGAGCCTCACAGCTATGTCACAGCTGTTCTGGGGTAGGCCAGACAGGCAGAGGGAGAGGCCAGGCATGACTAAAGACCTTAGCAGACATATTAAAAAATGGATTCTCTATTTCCCACTTCGATGAGTTAAAGTTATCAGGCCAGCCAGTGGGTATAGCGTGATGGTGTCCTGGTCCAGCATGGCATGGTTAAGTCTGAGGGGTTAAGGAGAGAGATGATCTGGATCATGAAATGTGTATGACAGGGTAGATGTAATGAATGAATTTGAAGCTGTAGACTACTTTTTTGCCCAAAGTTAGTTTTCTGATAAAGCTTACTTAACCATGTCCTGTATCTATGGAGTTTGTACCGAAGTACACTAGCACAGGCCTGGTGCACAGGAAGTAGTCCATCCACTCAGTGCTGTGATAAAATTCATATCCTTGTACAAAAAATGTGTGCAAGGGCGTAAGTCCAAGACCAAGAAATAAATAGCATCAGCCTCTCCACCTGTCTTCCATCCCTCTTCGGGCTGGTAAAGATGGAGGCGATGCAGGCAGCAGTGGTTCACAGAGATCTTCATCAGTACATAGTGGATCCAGATATATTTGCAGAAGCAGCATTAACACAGCTAGTTAAAGTTAAAACAGTGTGCTCATTTGTTGCCGCTGGGTTTGCCTCCTTACCTCTGCACCGTCTCTTCCCCTCTCTTTTCTCCTCTACTGTTGGCCAAATGAGTTAGGGCTCTAAATTGAATTCCATCTTCATGTATTTCTTCCAGAGGGCTCGCTAATTAAGAATTTAATTATGGCTGAGAGCAAAACACAGGCAACAAAACCCCCTCATGTTTTAAACATGATCACCATCTCTCTCTCTCGCCCTCTCTGTCTTTCTGTCTTTGCTTCCTTCTGTGAGTGTATTTTCTGAAAGTTTTGAGGTGAACTGAAGGTAAGACATACGCTAAGATGGTAATCAGAAAGGACTATACCAGAAATTCTCTAGAGTGAGCACGCGATGCATGCATGATCAAAGTAAGGAGGTTGGACTGTAGAAAAGATATTCAATGCTGGTTAATGTTATTGAAATTATAGGCCTGTGTGCTTAGAATAAAACATTTTCAGTGCCTAAATCCACCAAAATAAAATGAATGTTTGATGATTGTAGCAATTGAAAAAGCACAACTTTATCACCGTCCTGTGTTTTACTTTTTACTTTGAATCTGCCAGCACTGCTCAGTGTGATACTCCTCCTCTCTTTTGGCGCTTTGCATGAGGGCTGCCTGGAGGATCCTTAGACTGCCTGGGGGCTCTCTTTGCTCTGTAGGCCTGTCCTGTTCACATACTGTACCTTTTCTCCCTCTCTCCATTACGCAGACCTTCTCATCTTGTCTCCGAGGGGCCAACCCTCCAGCAGCTATTTGTCACAAGCAGATGTTGAGAGAACCATGACCTCCAAGTGTGGTTGTTGGGGAATGGGAGCTTGGCGCCAGTTCTGATTGGAAACCTGCAGAGCAGAGAGGGCATGGTCAAGGTGAGTAATACTAGCTCCTCTCAGGTCCTGAGGTCAGCTAATCTCCCATGGCAATCAGGGAGGCAATAGAACGAGTGAGAGGTCCCTGAGTGGGGCTGTCCAGGCCCTGACATCGCGGTGATGGGGCCAGACACATACACACACACACACACACACACACACTCACACACACACACACACACACACACACACACACACACACACACACACACACACACACACACACACACACACACACATTCTTATAAGTTACTTGGTCACCAGAATGGCATTAAAAGTGTCTCCAGAAATCCACAGTAAAAATGACCACATGCATGTCATTACGGCTATAGCATGTGTGGTTAAATTTAAACACGTATTAATAATACCTAATCTGATATCTGCATTCATTGAAATGTAGACATCAGTATGAAAGCAAGACATCTCTGGCATCAAGATTATACTGGTTTCTGTTTGGGGGCCAGGTGACACTACTGAGCAACATTTGAGCACAAATAGGTAAACTGTCCTTGTGGAGAGGGAACAAGGAACACATTGGCTTATATATCTTGTGGGCCTGGAAATAACTTTTAAAGTCATTCAAATGGAAAACAGTGGACTTTTGCTTGGATATTTCTGGATGCAATAGATACAGACTGTTGAGAAAACATAAAAGTGTTGTTGGGCCAGTATGAGCTGCCAAAACATCAGTGCTCTCTGGCATAGATGCTGCAAGTTTCTGTAACTCTACTAAAGAGATGAACACCATTCTTTAAAAAGATGTTCCTTCATTTGGTGTTTTGATGATGATGGGTGAAAGCTCCAAATCAAAATGGTTATTTTCATTCTCATCAAACCATTCAATCACTTTACTTTACTCTGCTTATTTATTCGGGCATTTCTTTTAATTTTCCTTTAATTTGTATACCAGATGGTATTATGTATCCCCTAGAAGCTAATTTTCCTTAAGGTAGCTAGTATTTAATTCTAATTTTGACTGCTGCTGAGGCTTTAGAGCACTTCATTATAACAATTTACTGTTTATATTGTGTCTTCCACCAAAGCACCGACAAGAACGCATGTGCACATCATGATCCCAAAACAACACTCAGCACATTTCCGCCAGCTGTGGAGGGTGTTAACAGTTGGTGGCAGTAATGTGCTCTAGAAGTAGTGATACAACGATAAAAATGAAGACCACAAGCCAGTGCAAACAGTGCAGGGCTCAGAGTATTCAGAAAGCAAAGGCTTTTCCTTATTAGGTAGGAAAAGCATCCAATGTGTTTGTTAGATGTTCAAGACGCACACAACACTTTTTTTTTTTTTTTTTAAAACGTTAAGTGTGAACGAAAATATGGCTGCTTATAATGAAAACTCCACATGGTACCTTTAATATTACCCCTTCACTTATTTTCTGTTCTTCATTCTGTCTTTCTCTATCTCACTCACACTCACACTCACACTCACACTCACACACACACACACACACACACACACACACTCTCACATTCACAAACATGTACTGACTGTGTCACCTCACACCTTGCAGGTCGTGTGTTATTATGGTCCATTGTTACGTTTCCACTGACAGAGGTGAAATGATTTCCCTGTGGTCTGTTGCATATGATTTTGCTTAAATTGAAGGAGAGAGGTAGAGGGAGGCAGAAATTATATGGGGATGTGTTGTGGGCCAAGAAACTGTTGTAAGGTACATGATAAGGAACGTTCCTTGGTGGGCATCATAGTCCACCCATTTAAAATGTGCACCATGTAAGTACTTGTCAAAAAATCTTGTTTGTTTACAGTGAAACACCATTTGTTTCCAATTAAAAATACACAGGGTACCTTTTAAAATGAGTGGTCAGTTTGTAAATAGTGTAATAGTGTAAAAAGCACATGCTACAGGTGTAACTGCATTGAAGATGCCTATAATGATCACACATACAAAACGTAACCCACCGTAATCTCACCAGGTAACACAGATAAGGAGTGTAGCAACATACCAGTATTGGCGATAACCATGATATTTAAAAAATGAAATATTAATATCATGTCAAAATTAGATAATATTATGTAAATAGTCCTCTTAAATCATATACATTTTTTCCTGTTCTCACTTTGTGTTCCTCTTCCAAAGTCATCTGGTTGCCTTTTCACTATCGATTAAGTGTTATTGTAATTTTGTACTTTTTTTGCACAGTTTATGGTTACTGACTCTTTCTCCACCTCCCTGTGCTTCTATTTTGAGTGTAATTATTTTTACTAAAATGACACAATGTACATCAAAGATGGATTTGACTGATAGTATTTTGTGTTTCAAAACTTCTATGGTTACAATAATATAATTACTCTGAATTCTTTCTGCCACAATCATTGTGAAGTGAAAAACTGATAACATGCCAGCCATAGCTCAGATACAAATTAAATGCTGTAGATATGTTTATAGAGGAGGCTAATGAGATAAAGTGGTTATTTACAGAAGGAGTGTAAGAGAAGAAAGAATGTAGTTAGTTGCAACCACCAAATGTGTTTTGATTAAGGAAGGATAATAATTAGTATGTATTACACAAGGGCTGGGTGATATGGAGAAAATCAAACACAATCAATCATCACAATATTTTTGACCGGATACGTTGATATCACTATTAGGATGATTTTTTAGGGTTGTCTGTTGAAGCTTTCAAAAAAATATTTACACAGTGAGAATTCTGATAAATAATCATCATTAATGTGGATATGATGACTTAGTGGGTAAAAGCAAATAAGAGAAGAGCTAGAAAAGATTTCTAAGTTCATATAATTATACAACTTTACTGTAATGCAGTCATTAAAACCAGGAAAAGACAACACTTGTGAATGTAAGACGATATCTAGACTCATATCACGTTATCACTAAAATATTGCTCTCGAGGTATACTTGGCTCGTCCAACTGGTAGGAGGCCCCAGGATACACACAGAACACACTGGAGGGATTATATATCTCATCTGGGCTGGGAAAATCAGGATCCCTCAAGTGGAGCTGGAGAGCATTGCTGGGGAGAGGGATAACAACTTTTTATTTATTTTATTTATTTATATAGCACCTTTAAAAACAGAGTTTACAAAGTGCTTTGACAAACAAGGCAAAGCAGAGGCAAGAGGGGTTACTTGAAGAAAAACATAACAATAAGAGCCGAACAATGATACCATCTAAGACCATACAAAAGAGAGAATAATTACAGAGTAAAAATAACAACAACAACCCATACCAAGAAGAGTAAATGCTGTTTGAGGAATATTAGCAGTAAACACAGAAATAATAGTACTGATAGTAGAATTAAACATGATCGGAGCAGAATAAAAGAAGAAATTAAAAGATAAAATAACTACAAAATAAAATAGATTAATTAAGACAGATAAATTAAATTAGAAATTAAAGTAGACAACATCACATAAAAGCAAGTCTTTAAATGGGTCTTAAGAGGAGATTTAAAAAAGAAGTCACTGATTCTGCCAGCCTTATCTCCTCAGGCAGGTCATTCCAAAGCCAAGGGGCTTTGATGGCAAAAGCACGGTCACCTTTAGTTTTAAGCCTCGACTTTGGGACGGCCAGAAAACCTAAGGCTGCGAAATGGCTCATAAGAGGTCAACATTTCTGATATGTAACTTGGGGCCAGACCCGAACGAGCTTTAAAAACAATCAGTGAAACGAACAGGGAGCCAATGGAGGGAAGCCGGGATTGGGGTGATATGATGTCGCCTGTTAAAACCTGTGTTGGATGTCTGGAGCACCTTGCTCCAACCTGCTGCCCCTGACAACAAGCCCTAGATAAGCAGATGATTGGATGGATATTGCTCAGCCTGAAATTAAATAGATATTCTGTTATTGGGTATTAATGTTACCCAGAATGCGGATGCATGTTAACGACTGACACTGTGAGCGCAAGTACAAAATATTTACCAAACATATCGAGTCTCTTAAGCTTAAGCCTTATTAGCTCCTCTTGCCGATTCTGGTGACAATGTTACTGTTGCAAATCTTTTTTGCATCTCATATTTTGTTTCCAATTTGTGTTCTGCTTTTTAGTCATAGATAACCATATACAAGCCATAATGTATTTAATAGTACTTGTCTGCCTTACATACCTTCTGCATCACCTTTGTGGTTGTAATAATCACAGTGAACAGCCTGGGAACGGGAGGCTCAGATAAACAGCAGTAAGTATGAAAAACATGAAGAAATCATTTGATAATGTGTAATAAACAGCTCAGTAGCAATATGATCATTACTCAGACTACGACTGCAAACAGTGAAGGCGCTTAGAGTACAAATTAAATATGATTGAAACAAAACTCTCTCTCTTCATAAGCAAATTACTGCCACCTCTGTGGCTAAAGTGTCAGTATCTGCATTCTCAAACAGGATAGAGGAAATGTGGTGTGACAAATTCTCCTAATGATATGATATACATACTGTAATTCATTAAAGGATGCATTAGCGAAATAATATTCTAACTTCCGTAATGAAGAGCACTCATCCCTTTCTCTTCGAATTACTGCACTTGCATACACTGTGGTTGTATAATTAATATGTTCCAAAACCAGTAATTAATGGAAAGGTTGGCTTGCATATAATTCTGTGATTTGATCTATTAAGCCTTGGATTTCAGAGTCAAATCACTGTGCCGTGAAACCACTTTGAATTTTAATTTGTCCTTTCACGAGCTGTTGTTAGCGTTTACGTCTACCCTCGTCCCTCACTTTGTCTATCTCACTTTGGTTAGGGTCTTAATGAAGATTTTGAGGCTGGAACTGATGACGAGTCTATTTCCCTGGACTTGATTCAGCTGTTTCTCCATCTGGCGTTCGAGCACCTGGGGTAAGCCTTCCTCTACAAACTGCTTTTCCTCGCCTTTCCAAGGTCTCTCTCTAAACCCATTTCCCATTTTCTTGTACGCTTTGTTTTTCTTCCCTCTTCTCCTGCTTCTCAGTTATCTTCTGGTTCCCAACCCTCCTGTGTGGATTTCAACCAAAACATTACCATATTTAAAATGAAAACAAACAAAGAAACAAACAACAAAACAGGAGCTCACCAGTGAACTTAAGCTATTTCTGTATAGTTTTAACACAAATTGTGCATTTATTCTCACATTTTAATGCATCTAAATTATGATTGCACCCCCAAAAGTAATCTAAAGGTCTACTCAACTTGAACTTTTGATTTTACAAACATGAATGTGAGCACTGAGCAATGATCTGGCGGCTCGAATTTGAACTTGCAGAGTGAACAGCCTGAGAGGCCAGATTTGATAACACAGTGTAGCACAGAGCTCCTCAGCTCTAATGAACACTACAGATGTGTCAAGCAGGGGAGGAGGGGTATGCCAACAGCAATGTAAACAGCAGCCAATTACCTGCCTGGATGACGATTCTTTACTCCTGCTTAGTGCATACACGTGAAGAGGCTAGTGCATCTGCTGCGAGGCCTAGCACCAGTGTACTACACACACCAATATCAACCATAGAGCAACCATTAGACACACTGCATGTCAAGCGTGTCTTCTTACATTGTCATATGCCTCATATTTCATCATAGAATGTCATTTATGTTATTTATATACTAAAGAGAGTGTTGGTGGTGTGTTTGCTTTTAAATAACACGAGCATGGGACAAGGACTGAGCATATGAGAAGCAGACATTTAGTGGGTAGTTGCATCATAATGGATATCTTTAAGTTTTGACCAACATTGTAGAAATTTGTTATTCTGTTTCCTTTCTTACAGCTCAGAAAATGTTGCTCACACTGGCGTTTTGTTTACATGGCATTTTTATTAACCAAGATAGACAAAATTAGATTTTAACAGCAGTCGTGAGTCAAACAGGGTGAAGTAAAGAGAAAGAAAGAGAAAAAGACTTGCCATCTGGATGTCTCCTGATCTAAGCCTCAGGCAAAATTGGCCGATGTGAAGGGCTGCCCTGCTGTAATCTAGATGCTGTATAGTTTGGTTTTGTTCTTTGTGTAAGAGTTATATAACAGATGCACTCGAGATGCTTATTGCTTCCACATTTTGAAACCATCTGTTTTTGTATTCACACCTTTTAGGAGAAGTTTCTTCTCTTAAACATACTTCTTGTGCACCAATTCATGCTCTTAATCAGTACGATTTGGCACGCTGGCATTGTGCATTTTGATGACGTGCAAAAGCATGCAACTTTATAAGGTCAGGTTTATGTCATATGATTAAATTGTTATAGTAATTACATCACTCAAGTCTTTGACGCAGTCTTTCTTGAAAAATTAAAGGGAAATGATGTCCACTTACTAAGGAAAATGAAGCTGATATTACAAAAATGAATGAAGGACCAAGATGATAACTTGTTTGAAGAGCTACTCAATTCAAAATTCAATATTTTGATGCCACTGCAGTGCAATACAGCAAGGAGGAAAGCTGTTTCAGAAGAACTGAAGTCAGGCTCAGTCCCACAGCTTGTGATATCATGTTTTAGAAACAGGACATCCATATACATCTTACCCTGAGGTTCTACCCTTTATCTCGGTTTTCCTCTCAAAATAGCTCCTTATGCATGAACGTATGGAATGAATAAACATGAATAAACATTAGATGTTGATCACATGAGATAAAGAAACACAAATGAGTGAGTGGAAGCCGATTGCACAGTGTGCCTGTTTTCCAGCCTGTCTGCATGTAGTCATCTAGCTGATGCATTTAAATGTGCCTGAAAGGGAGCATGGCTTTCATTTGGTGTGGTCAGACAGTAATACATGGTGACAGGTCTTGACTGAAGGTAGCTCATTATACTGCACTATAAAATAAAAGAAATCAATGTCAGTGATGCCTGGCTTCCCACCAAAATGGGATACTGTACAATGCTGCAGCTGTGTGCTCACTCTGACATCCACAGTGCAATACGTTTAGAAATAGAGAATGTGACTGTTTGTATTAAGAGATATTGCTGATGCACGCTCCTGAATTGAGTAAATAAGAACATCCTTATCAGAGTGGGCAGGGTGTTTGCAGGAATTCATCTCTTTAAATTCAGCGAGCTGTAAAAGTGGCACTCCTTCCCGCGAGCGGAAGAGGAGCTCGTAAGCGCACTGTTGAGAGATATACTGTGGGATGGCTACAATATCACTGACAGAGGGAACATGCCTCTCTGGAGTCCATAATCATATTTCACTGTGGAATGTGGCGATTCTGATATGATGTAAGTCTGTTTTGCGCTCCTAGGCAGAACACGGGCACCATTGTTTCAAGGGTTTCTCAAGGCGGTCATACTTTATGATGCAGAAAGCATAAATCTCATTACCTTTAAGTGCTATAATGCTGACACACAAGTTGACGGTGCCTTTGGTGTGTGTAAAGCACGACTTGGCCAGAACTAAAGTGGCCTGACTTTATTCTGCCGGGACAAAAGCCAGTGCCGGTCCAGGCCTCCCAGGGGTTTAAATTAGTTACACCCATGTCTCTCTGTGGCCTCTGAAGCCCCCTCACTTCTACTGCATAGGGTTACACCATGTCTCCAGTGGCAGGGCTTACTTAAAGCCCAACCCACATACTGTACCAAGACATGAGCTATCTTTGAAAATAACCTTGAGAAAGTAGGGCTGGAGGGGAGGGTTTTGGTACACTTGATTTGTCTCCTCTATAATAAGACTACATGATTTGGCCTCTCCTGAGAGCCTGTCACAGAGCAGCCGATGCTGAATGCTGCCCTGTAAAACTATTGGAAGACCAACAATGCATTTAATGGTTTGGCTTAATGTGGTGCAGTTATGCAAGCGCCGTGTTAAACAAAAATGAAAATGTGTGGGCGACAATGAAATAGTACATAACCAAGCACCTTATTAACCAGATAAATATGGCACAGCTTAGTGTTATACAACATGTAAACTGTACTGTATGCTCTGCCTTCAATAGGAAGAATGTTTTCAGGAGAAGCTCTTTAATAGGCCTGCAGGGGGATTTTGTTTATTGGTAAGTCTCTGCTTGACATCCCAGCTGCTTTGAAAGAAACTTACTAACAGTATATAGTGTGCACATGTGTGTCTATATATGACAGTATTCATCTCTATGAATACTAATGCCCCCCAACACCCCTCTATACACACTTTCTTCTGTCTATCAGAGCTGCCCTGTGGCCAGAACTACTGTCAGCTCTGAGATGCCTGCCATGAAATATTCACTATACCATGAGTCATGTTCAGACTGCAGGGAGAGCTGTGCCTGACTACCCTGTTCCCAGATCAGACCTGGCTAAGAGGAGTCGCTGTTCACTTTGATCCTCTGCTGGGCCTCCTGACTAAAAGCTGTCTCTCCACATGCCAAGCTGGTTCCATATAGACTACTTTTGTTCTCTCGATCTCCAACATTTACTAGTTCCTACCTTGCATTAGATAACTCACGAATAGAATAAGAAGCCACACTGTAGATATAAAAGGAGAAAGACGGAAGGCAGAGGAAAGGCTTTAAGCACTGTTACTTTCACAGAGGCAACTGTGTAATAGCACCAATATCTTGTTTATGTACAACTCATCTTCTTGTTGCTGTGAACATTTGCTAAAGAGGTGCCTAAGGAGCTGTCGATGATTAGTGGCGGAGTACGTACGGTATGTGAGAGGCGTGATGTTGGTTCAGGGTCTTGGTTGTAAAGAGACCATAAATTAACAGAAACAAAGAATATCATCCCCCTCAGCCGCAGTGATTAATCTTACTTTGGGCTTTTAACTCTGGAGCCGGGTAGCAGCATGTTCCTAAGTCAGGCAGCATTTGCCTGGCCATTTATTCATTAGAGAGCCCTAAAGAACATCCGCAGACACCTCAATTGCTGCTGAAAAAAAATCTCTCATGTTTTGCTGCTCATTAAATCTGGTACCAAATGGCACTTGAGTTGTATCACATATTTGACATTCAGATTGGAACCATTGCAGACAAACACAAGCTGTTTTTGATTGACAATGCAGTTTGATTTTCTTTTTATTAGTAGACCACATGTGTCACTGATTCTCATAAGTCCTTAATACCTACTGCACATCCTCGAGGCACACACCAGAGCGACAGTTCATTTACTGTTAAAAGCCATTTGCTCTACCTGCAGAGGAAACAAAGTGCACTCACTTTGTGCTCAGTCACTACAACTGCTTAATTGGGCTTTACACATCTGCTCTTTTACTTATTATGTCCAAACTATGTCCTAATTTCTCAGACAAAAATGCTCTTAAAGTTGCAGATCAATGAGACATTCCTCATAATCAGAAGCCAACAAAGCTAAGCTTCAAATTCATCTCACCTCAAATCAGTGTGGTTGTTAGTCTGTATGGCCTGCTTTGATAGTAATAAGCCACAGTTCATCCATCCTAAATAAAAGTTTTCACTGTGTTGTACTTTATGAGGAGAGAGTCCTCCAAGGACAAACAGGGCCGCCTGGAGGTGTCACAAACAGAACATTTGTTGTCCAAAATAGGAGACTAATGAGATACATTAAGGCTTGAGTCAAGTGTCCTTCCGTGTCTGATAAGAGAACATGCCCTCTGCCTTGTCAGTCCCCATTGGTGAGCTGGTTAAGGTCCCCCAACTGATCAATAGAGGTACAGATTCTGTCTGAGGATAAGCAGCTATGTGAGTTAGTACATTTTCTCATTTGGCACCACTGATCTGTCGGCCTGTTGTTGTTATTTCTTCCGTTGTCAAGTGCCATGAAACTGACATTTCTTTTGTAGAATATAGCATTTTCTATTTTTCACCCTAGATTGCAAGGAAAGAGAAAGCTTTTTATTTATTTATTTTTTAGAAATGACAAGAACTGTTCAGCAGCCTCAAAAGGCAAAACTTGTGTCACAAAAAAAGAACATTGTGTCCTTGCTTTTTTTTTCACCCACTAGACCTGTTCTTTGCTTGTGACTGAGTGAATAAGTGGCTGATATTGACTTTGGAACAGAAATGTCAATGAAGACTGAAAGACAATTCTTTGCATACTTGTGACAAGTATAAGTACAAGCAAAAAGACACTCCAGCTATGAGAGCAGAGGGTGGATATTGAACCTGGCACTCATCTCACCAGAGACTCCAGATGTAAGTGCATGCTGTTAACAGACCTCTTAATCAATGATTGACAAACACCAAGAATTCTCAGCAGGGACTTTGTTCTGTTTCAAAAAAGGACCAAGCAAGGACATCCCGTGGTCTCTCTTCGAACAGAAACAAAAGACACTGCAGACATTTTAAAGCACATTGATGATTACAAAAAAATCCTCCTTTGTCATTTGAGGGACAAGTTAAAATCTTTTCCTGTCTTGAGAGTACAATTAAAACTCTATAGAGCAATGAGTTTGACTTGGTATTTATAAACCAATATCAAACTTGTTTGAGTTCTTTAATAGCACATAATTATGTAAGTGTCCTTATATTTGAATTGCCTTAATGAGAGTAATTTGAAGCAGTCCTACCAGCAACAAGAGGCTGCAGTGTTGTTCTTTCAACACCTGCTGCCCTTGGGAGAAACAGGACGCCCTTTCAAGAAAAAGTCGACCAAAAGAACCAATTAACCAGTCTGACAAGTTCCCATAGTAATCACCACTGAAAATAGATTGGGTAACACTTAAGGCCAATCAAAGAGACAGGCAATCAGAAATTAAAAGACCATTACATTTTAGCCTTTAGTTGGACTCATGGCCATTGCAGAGTGGATTGGAGAGAGATTTACCATGTCTGCCAGTAAAGTACAGTTTTTATAGGAAATGTTATAGTGAATGTTTTGGTCAGGTTTCTAGCTCAACCGTCAAAGTGCCTTTTGATTTGGAGCCATACCAGTATGTCTGACGATGTATGAGGGGAAAACAAATTAATGTATGCCCACAACCATATACAAAGAGGGCTCTTCTATGCATGCTTTATGATGGCATTCAAACAGCCAACTGATGGCACTATAGGGCGGAATCGAAAGTTTCATACAACATCAGATGAGGCAACAGTGGAAGATGTCATAATAATGTATCTTTTAATGGAGGCAGTGTTGCAGACTGTAGTGGTGGCCATTAAATACATTGCGACATGTGAACAGACAATTCTTTCACTCTTGGATGTTACCATTTCTTCCTTTTCCGCCATTTTTTAAATGTCTTTGTCATCACATATGGTTTTATCTTGCTTGAACAGCACTACACTGGCCCCATGATCCCTGGTATTACTGCTGTGTTTCCTTCATATCTGTAAGCTTTCCGAAAATGTGCACAACTATGGACAAAACGAATACAGAGTAGGGACAGAAGGCTTCCTTCATGTCTGGATATGTATCAATCAACAGAGCATTAATGAGCCCTATTTCAATCATAAGGGAAAGCATGAGGACACATCGCTCTTGTCAATATATGAACAAAAGAATAAACAGTTGTCTAGATAGGTGGTAGTATCTAATAAAAAAAATAATGCAGTCTGACTCACCAGATGTCTACAGTTGAATAATTATCCTTGCCTGTTGTATTTTGTAACCTTATACTCTCACCTTTGCACATCTGGTATTGCCAGTTTTCAAATATTAGCATCTGTGAGTTGTTTTGACCATATTTAAGCAATAATAACAACCTTTACACAAATATTCGATTATTATTTTATATAATATAGAAAGAAACACATCAGCATTTCCTTCAGGGATACATATGTTGTATGAAGATATGTCTGGCAAATGAAAACCAAACTGGGAATGTGAAGCTTGGCAGGAAGTAGGAGCAGAGATGTACAGTATTGGGACATAGCAGCTTACAATAACCCCATCAATTGAGAGGCATTAGAAAACATTTGTAGCATATCTGCTGACATACTAGAAATGTAATTTGTATTGATTTTTCATGAAACACAGAGCAAATAAAGCAAGAGAGGTCGCATAGAGAAACAGCCACTGCAGAGAGTATAGATGAAATATGTATTGTGTGAATAAGTCACATCAATTCATTTCCTTTTAAGATGTTTTTTTTCTTTTAAAAAATCCTTGTTTTAAGGAGCATTAAAAACATTTTCATATCTATTGAGTACTAAAAGAAAACTGCGGCAAGTGTTTTTTTCCTGACGAGCATGAAGTCTCAGCAGAGTATCACAGTTGCTGTGATCAAGGTCAGCTCTCATCCACCAGACCTGATTTTCCTTGTCGGTATTCCAAGCACCTCAGAAACTGTTGGCAACAGTTTTTACTTGGCAGATACCTCCCCGACCTGATAGGGCACATGGAGGAGATGCACTCTGAATAGTCGATTCTTTCAACCTGTGGTCAGCATTCCACATGCGTCCCTTGGAGCTAAATGCTCTTCCTTTGCTCTTCTCTTAAGCCCTCTGAAAGGAAGGATGCGATATTGCACCTGGCCTCTTTCATGGCTCCCTCCCCCCTTTGCCTCTGCCTCGCCGTGGAACTGTTCCACCGCTCCACACTAATTGTTCATTCCCTCTTTCCCTCTTATTCGACTCTGACACCTCCTCCCTGTAGAGCTTCAGTGCTCACGCCTTGAGAAAAGAGGACAACTCGTTATTCAAACTGTTAAACAGATGAGTTCATAAGCAAGAACAGCTCTGCGCCGCGGGATACAGAAACAGTGCAACCTGCCATAAATCCGTTTTGAACTGGACAGAGCTTCAGCGCAGCAGACCCTTCTCGTGCCAGAATGATAAACCTAACATCCCTCCACTCACCCTCAATAAGTCTGTGTTGTTTAATGAAGCCCAATCAGCGGGAACAACTTGGCAAAAGATCTCAATCACACTTCATCTCCTTATCTAATGACTCCCTTTGGGACTTTCAGGTCCTGGCCTGATGCACCTCGGACTCTAGCTCCATGTCCGGCTTTTCTAATAAGCATCCTGGACCCAAATGTGAGTCTGTACCCATTAAATCATGAGAATACACAAGTATTAAGTTTATTTATTTACATTTTTCATACTTCACGGATGATTAAGAAGTTGCCAACAAAGCTGCTGGCTTTGTTCATTTCAGTTTCTCATCAAAAAGTGGAGATCATGCTGTTATTTGCACTTACATCACAGTTCATTGGGCTGTTCCTTTTAAAAGCAGTTTAGTAATTTGCAGGTGTATTGTACATTACAAAGATAAAGGTTATTTAAATGACTAAACATTGGCTTGTGGTTGTTTGTACACTCCGAGAGAGAACTTTAGTGAAACATTTGTTTGTTGAGAGAAAACAATAACCTTTCCTAGAGAAATAAATCTTATTCACCACAACCATCTTCAGGAAGCACTCCATCCAAAAGTTTATTAAATAAATACAGCATGAACATAAATCTTAAATGATCAAATGAAGTTGTCAGGGTCCAAACAATATTTCATATCCAATGCAGTCAGTACATTTAAAAACATGTACATGGTATAACATTTACAGTTAAGTATACAACAAGATATTTACCTGTGGCTTAAAATAATGAGCTAAGTTTGTTTGAGTTGTGTTTAGTTATGCTTTACACTGATATCGGAGTCTGAGGATATAATAGTATAGGTTATTTATTATGTATGCAGATGCCTTTCATGTCCAAGCATTGTTTAAGGAGTGTGTGACTCCCGCTTCCTAGCAAAACACGCAACCTTTGAGGGGACAGACATTTCCTTGTAAATACATTTTCTCAATTGATTTTCAACATTTGGGTGTAGCGTTTGTATACAGCAGATGTACAATTAAATCAGGATTCAATTAATAATATGTATCATACTTGATAACTTCCTTTGCTCTTTCTTCAAATCTCATTTCTTTTGCACAGAAATAATAATAATACACACGATTGGCAGCAGTGTTATCAGTGTTCTGAGCTTATCCATTGTAACCCTCCTTCCGTTCACTCCCACCCACACCAGTTCTAGGTCCCTACCAGCTCATGCTCTTTTTTTACCATTTTTTCATTGTCAGTACTGATGTAATTTATCTCTGCCATCAATCCCTTCATCACTCGAACTAGATGCATATAATTTGAAGAAAAAGAATTAATTAATCAGCAAAAAATATTTTAAGCTGGGGTTGGCAGTTTTCCGTTTCCATCTCTGTCCTAAGCCCCTCACACCAGACAGATGCTTACATATGCATGCACTTTATACAGTAACTCAGTGTTTTCGATACATGGATGGATTTGTGGTCACCACTAGGAGACTAATTCCCTAAGAGAAGAGTCAACTGCAACTCTTGAGATAGAAAGTAAGCAGCTGTTGCAAATCCTATATCGCCAATCCAGACCCCAGCACAGGTGATCACAGCGGGCTGGTGGCCAGCGCCAGCGCCTGGTTTAACCTGTGTAAGGGCAGCAAGAGAAAGTTTCCTGATCCCATGGGTAGTCAGGGCACTGGGATAAGACCTCTGACACTTGGGTTTATAAAGCTGTAAAGCCCTTTGAAATGATATAGTGTGATTGAAGAGTTTTGTTACGGTAAGCAGAAGGCTAATCTATACACAACATTTTCTCTCCACCTCTAAAATACTTTTATGGCAGTTTTACACATTTTATTTAGGGTTGTTACATGATGATTTTTAAAAAAAATATTTCTGTAGTTAATTGTGATTAATCGCATTTTTTTTAAATTACATTTTCATTTCCATTATTTCACATTTTAAAGCAAGGTTTTTTAGATTGTCTTCATTAGGAAATAAATGACAGCAAAAACTGCATGGGACTAGCAAGAAGTCTGCATGTCTGTAAATGGGAGACTCATGGATACCCAAAAAACCCATTTTCATTCAGATATCTTGAGGTCAGAGGTCAAGGGGCTCTGTGAAATGACCATGCTGCTTTACCATTGCGAAAATTTAGCCTTACTTTGGAGTCTTATTTTGCCGGCATCTTGAGAAAATAGTGTGATAGTTTGTGCCACTGGATTTCCCAGGTCTTCTTGTTTCAGGTGATACCATTACCATCACAATAGCTCTAAAACTCAGCCTGGTACAGCCTCTTAAAGATGTGAATGCTGGTCGGCGATTAGGGCGATTAAAAAATAAGTGTTATGTGAGATCCTTAATCGCATAGTGATTACTGCATAAATGCTGACAGCCCTGGTTTTATTACTTTTATTTTCAGACTTTCTTTTAGACTCTCTTTTTGATAAGTCCATCCTCCCTTTTTTTGGTTTGCTTTGCAGTATAGGCAGTTGTTACCAATGCTTTAACAGCATTTTTTTTCTGCATGATTTTTTTTCTAAATTAAGTCAGGCTTTCACCATTCAAAGGGATGTGCATGTACATTTAAATGTTACATTTAAATTTGTAGAAGATACAGTAGAACGCTCTCTCTCTGAAATGATCTGTGATTGACCCAAGTCTCCTATCATAGGCTAGATTTTCTAATGCCTGAAAACAGAACAAAAACAAGGAGCAGAAGTCTAGTTTTCTCTCAGATCATTTCAATTACAAAATGCTGAGAGGTTATTATGGGATTTTTGCCCAGTGATGCCAAAATAAAACTGCCCTCCCCACCTTTAAATTGCAACTTTCTGTTTATTTTAAGTATTTGTATTCATTATCCGTGATCTTATCACATATGAGAGTGATTAGGGATTCATTATAACATGGCCTGTCAGAGCTCAGCCTGTGTACATGTGTGCAGTGGATCAATGGTGATTCTCCAGCATGGAGCCTGGCCTTGTCGTGTGGCGAGGGGGTGTGCATAGAAGGAGCAGGCAGATTAAAGCAGCTTTGTCTGTGTGTAAGTGGATTATCAGCAGGTAGAGTGCTCCCTGTGTTTCTGCAGCGATTGTGTTAGTGCACTTCCTGCCTGGCCACAGAGAGGGCCATCTGCCATTTAGCTCTGATGGATGGTCCCAAGCAGACGTCAGTCTCCTCTATGCAGAACACCTGCTGAATCCTGATCAGACTGTTGGCTCATATTAGTAAAGGCCCATCACTGTGTCACGATAGCATGCGCGTGTTGCTGCTGAGGTTCAAACACGAACAACTACACACACACACACACACACACACACACACACACACTCTCACACACACACGCAAACGTGTACGCACACAGGACTAAAACAAGGTTAACAGACTTGGGTGCTTAACCAATGTGGCATTGTTCCAATACATACTACACCAGGTAGACATATAAACAAGCCTCATTATGGACTGCATTATGTCCATTGCTCATTACATCAGTGAACAGACTGTAATATTTTGACTGGCATCAAATGGACATAGCTGTGCCAATTCCTAACAGGATTGTGTGTACTGAAGCGTAAGCTCACCCAGCGACAAAGTACAGTATGTCTACTTCTTGCACATAAATGATAAAAGAGAAACAGAAAGACAGACTAGAAAAACAAAGCAGGAGGAGAAAGAGGAGAACGCATATAAGATGTGGTATATCTAGTGAAACATCACTCTAAAGAGGAAATATCCGACTGATCAAAGTCCGACTGTAACCCCACAGATCAGACCAGTGAATCATTCAGACATTAGACAATAGAAACTTTAGAAGAGGAACAGCCTTTCATGTGACAAGTTTGGAGACATAAATCAAAAGACTGAATTTATCCATACATAATAACAGAGAGGAGAACAACTTTGAGCAAAGAAAGATGAATTCTTAAATGACAAAAAATACTAGAGCTTGTCAAATAACCATCAACAACTGCAAGATGTGCAAAATAGAGACATATTTTACAAATGGAATTTTCATAAAACTTAAACTTTGGTATATTTGCATAATCAAATGCAGTATGTGATAGCAGCTACCACACGATAGCCTATTTAAGGTCCAAAAATAAACATATCAACCAGCACTGACGCATTTTGGTTTACTTCTAATTGCATGAATCTATAAGTTCCACCAGCAGCAGTGCATATTTTTGATATGACATAATACACAAAAGGCCCATACGCCCGTCTGCTTGCATTGTAAGATCTGTCATACAGCTACACGTGTGTTAGCCGATAACGGTGATTCACTAAGCTTTCAAGTTTATGAGACCTCTTTTACCATTGCCACATTGATTACCATCTCTCAGTTTACTTTATGCATAACAATTCTGATTCGACCAGCTCTTTGTGTCTCTTTGTATTACTATTGTGATCATCACAGCAAAGCTTTTTTCCCCAGTGAGATATTTAAACACTTAACAGCATCTATATGTGTGGTGAATTAGAGTCAGTCACAGAAAAAAACTTGTTTTGTCACGTTGTGAGGGCTATTGACCCTCTCAGTGTGGCGGACATGCTCTCAGCCAGATCAGAAGCCCTGATAGCCACCAAAAGACAGCGAGAAGAAAGACCCTGTCTCCTCCTGACAGCCATCTCCTACCACTC
This sequence comes from Plectropomus leopardus, assembly GCF_026936395.1. Lineage (NCBI taxonomy): Eukaryota > Metazoa > Chordata > Actinopteri > Perciformes > Serranidae > Plectropomus > Plectropomus leopardus. The sequence goes on from NC_142188.1 coordinate 23,572,685, forward strand.
GTCACTTTATCTCATCAAGCCTGTCAGGAAATAAATTAGAATACAGCAAACGCAAGGAAAAAAGAAGCCGTGTCCTTTGTGACACACGTGACATTGGTTGACAATCTTGTTTTGCCACATGCTCCCACAATTTCATGCATGTGCATCTTGAGATTGATTACAGTTTGATGCACAGTTCTGGTTTGTTGGTATAATGCTGCTGCCTTACAAATGTGAATAATGAAATTCCATCATGTTGGTATGCTGCACATTACAAATGTAAATGCCCCTGAAATCTTAATTTGCAAAGCAGTAGAACTAAAATTAAAATGAAATTGAATTGATTTTTGATGATGATTAATGATTTTGGAACATTGAGATTTTTTCCTCAAAGTAATTTTTAATTTTTTTCAGAAATGATGCCAGTGAATGTAGCTGTTGACTGAATATTCAAGATGCCATCTTTTACCTCTTGAACAGCTGATTTTTAAATTGTAGTTTTACGATACTTTGGATCAGTTAAACTTAAAAATAGAAACAAAGATTCCCACCAGTAAGAGTTGAACCCCAACTTTTAAGATTGGATTCCAGATGTGGTACCCAAAGTTAGACTCAGGAAGCACAGCAGGTGTGGTTTGTAATAGGTTCAAAAGCAAGAGTCACCAACCAGAAAGGAATCAGACTGAGGGGTTATGGCAAGCAAGCAGTTGTTAAAGTGTTATTGGTTTTTAGAAACCACCTGCAGATGATGAGCTTGATGTCAACAGCTGGTGGGCAGGTGTGGTATGGCAGGTCCACTGGGTCAGATTTCATAAGGAATGAACAAGATTGCTTTACAGTGGAGTCAAAGAGATTAATTGTAATTTATTATGGCTATTGGACTTTAGTTAATCCAACCTGTGTGTCCTTGCATTGGAATAAGAAACAGACAGACGCCTTAAAGTCAGGAGGATCCCCAAGATAGAGTGATTAAGTCACTTTAAAGTGGTGCACATATTTCATATACCCTTTTGCAATCCAAATTAGCACCTGAATTCCCATTGCCAGTGAACACACAACTAGAGCAGATGAGTCTGTCTTTCTGTCAGCTTTTGTGTGTGTGTGTGTGTGTGTGTGTGTGTGTGTGTGTGTGTGTGGGTGGGTATGTGGACGGGTTGTTTTGTTGGTGTGTCCGTGTGATGTCACAGACAGGCAGAAGAACAGTAGACAGCAAGAACAGAAGTCTTTCAAAATGTTTCAGTGGTTTCTTCTCTTTATATATCTCTTAGTTACTAAGTCTCTCTTTTAAAGACAGTGCAGATGTATTTGGATCAGTGTTTTAGCGCTGCTTAGGAGGAGATGAACATTAATCAGAGACGGCGCCATTGGTGCGTCATTGCAACTCACTGGGTAAAGAGCTGAAATTGCCATGTTCACCTGAGTGTGTTCCCATCAATGCCGATTGGAGCCATAGGCGATAAATACCCATGTCTACTGCAGAATCATTTGACCCATTTGTAAATGCTGATCGTATGCTTTCTCACTGCATTAAAAAAGCAATGGAAATAAGGCTATAGTGTCCAGCTGTTGAGTGTTGAAGTTATCAGTCATCACACTCACAGAAGTATGTTGATCAATGACAAGACAATATTCTTGAGAAAGATGAATTTCTCCATCCCAGATGAGCAGAGGGTGAAAGTGCAGATTCTGTGATCTTTTGCTAATGCAGATTTCTGCTGTTTCTGCAGCTCTGCAACCTGGTCAACCACACTGTTGAACTCTTTCCTTCTCTCCTTCTCTGCATTTCTGAATCCTTGTTATTAAACAACTCTGTGAGAGAAGTGTTTTGTACATTCATCCAAAAAAAAAGTCCTTTTATCCCCAAGAACAAGGAAAGCGAGACGCTGACTGCTTTTGTAGCTTTCTTAGCATTGTCTAGTGGATTGCCGTCATCCAGTGTGTGTGAAACGAACGAAAACTGTCTTGATGGGAGTGTGAGCAGTAAACAGTACCATCAATCAAACTAAATAAGACATGCAATGCAACAGCTTATGGTGTAATACAGCATTTAGAGGAGGGGACACTTAAACATAATCAAATTCTCACTTGCATATTCGCCAATGACTATGCTACTACATGAATGTATGTAACATTGCCAATCATTTCCATTCATTCCAAGCTCATCATACTTATCTGGTGTAGAAAGAAAGAGAGTGAAAAAATATCATGTCTATGTATTAAAAATTGTGTTGTGTCGTGTTGTATGTGTTTTCCCTCTAATCTTAGTGCAGGCTGTGTATTTCTTACCATGCTCTATGGTGCCTGTTGTTTGCTTTATGGCCCTCTAGATAAAGTAATCAGTCCTGGAGGGGGAGGACTCCTATCTCACCAATCTGATACAGATATCAAGCCCCTGCCTGTGTGCATTTTGGAGTGTTACACCATGCCTGCCTCTCAATAATAACCCTAAATCTTCACTATAGTCCTCCATCCGCTGCTCACTGCCTCAGGCCACTTACATGCTATCAAAACAACCAGCATGGACATCTCAGTCTTCCACCACCTGCAGTGCCTTTTACTGCCCTTCCCATGAGCACCAGGGCGCAGATGTAACTAAAATGCACACCCACTCACGTAACAGCCGACAGGTGGAATGGTTTTCCCTCCAGCACTAAACGCATGGTAAAGGGGCAAACGGAAAACCAGCATTTCACTTTGGTGCCCCAGGATTCAGATTTCAAATCATCACAGAGAATCAGTGCAACTTCTGAAGGCAGTATTTAATCTTTGAATAATTGCTTAACCCAAAAGTTCTCACTGAATGATAACAGTCGCACCCGACCGGCATACGAAACCAAAGTGAACCCCCCCCCCAACATCCCTTTTTGCCTTTTTGACCCAGTGGTACTTTCATCTCCCTCCTTCGAGTACAAAGTGAATGCTGTGCTGCTGCTGGGACTCAGCCAGCCAAGGAAGGAGTCTAGCACGCAGACACTGACTACAAACTATAAAATCACCCTGGCTCTGCCTCCACTTGCTCTCCTTCACTCTCTAGTCTTCCTCTCTCTCTCTCTCTCTGTCTCATAAACACCCAGGCTTCCATTTTGCAGAAAAGACATTTTGCTGTAACTGCTGTGCTGTTCGTTTTCTGGGCTGCAGGATTACAGGTTATATTCAGGCCTCCAGATATACACTGGCAGACCAGTGTCCCACTGACCCTCCAAAGCCTGCAATTTAGCAGGGTTATTTATGGAGCGAGGAGAACACATCCTCCCCACCTGCTTCTCTGCTTTCATGATGCTGGACAGCCGCAGAGTCCCATCACACTTGTGCCTCAGCCCCCCCCCCCCAACTAGCTTGGTGAGCATGGCACTTTCTCTGTGAGTCACAATCCTATTACCCCTCTACGGCCTCGTGGTGGGGCGATAAGAGCAGCCCGGCGCTGTGCAAGAGCTTCCTTTAGCTGCGGTAGGTGGCTTAACCATAGGAAGAATGCTCCACAGAGCTTTTTCTCTCATCATTTCAGTGGGAATTAGCTTTTGCAAAGAGGTGTGTATGTTTGTTAAAGATGAAATTGCCTGGAGGGAAATATACCAGAATATGACTGCCAAAACATCTGTAGCATGAGACTTTGGAATAGACATTATCATAAAAATATGGCAGGAAATAGACTGATCTATGGAGAAAATAAAACTGTATTTCCTCTTTTAAGAAAAACAAATAATGCAATATCATATTGAAAAAAGAGTTTGGGTTGAAACATATCTCACTTGCAGAGGGGCATCCTCTATTCATTGTCACTTTCAAGTCATATTGCACTTTAATTGAGATACACTCATTAGGAAACCTTATTTGGGTTATTTATGACCACAATTCAATTTGGCATCCCTGCTTTATGCACAAATTGCATCTCCTTCAAACTCACTGAACTGTAGCAACAGTTTGTACATGCTAATTGCTTCGTAAAGCAAAAGAAAATTTACCTTTTGAATTTAACATTCCCTCATATGCATGAGTAAACTTTGTATACACTGAGACAAGCACACAAACAGCAAAACTTAAAGACACGCAATACACAGAACATATTACCCACATTATACTGTATGTTCATGCAAATAGCAATAATATCTGTGCAGTCATTTGAACAATACATTTGACTACAGTATATCTCCCTATGTACTTGCCTCTGCTGTGCTCTGACACTGTTAGATATATTAAAAAAGCAGACAGCCTATCTCATCCTCCTCTCACCACCTGAAAGGAAATGAATGTCACATCATTGAGATTGCCTCTCTTTCATTCTTTCATTGCAAGTAATATTATTTCAGATGTCTATATGCTATTTGGAGCTGCCCCCCCCCCCCTTTTTGGAAATGCACTGAAATGTACTGGCCTTTGATTTCCTTAAGGTTTCTTTATGCAAAAATGCAAATGATGATTCAGACCACATTCTGCGCATGCTGTGACTTTAGTGTCCACATTTCTTGCTGCTTTGTGTCCAAGTTCCATGTAAGGCAGCTTGTGTGTCAGCTGACAGGCTGTTTCATTGTAACATGTGTAAGAGTGAGTGTGCTGACAGTGCTCTTAACCCTCTCATCAAAGCCCCAGCTTTCCTCTGAACCCCCTCCTTGCTAAGGCCTTTATGTGAGCATCAATCCCTGTTCAGCCCTGTACACTGCGCCTAATTATGTCGAGGCCAGCATGAGAAGTAGAAGGAGCCTCCACCATACGACTCCAACCCTGTCAAGAGGAATAGGGGGAAAAAAAGGGGCGGATAATTAGGAATCAGGTCCGTTTTCCTTTTCCACTTTCGCTCCTCTCCGTCTCACCCTGCTTCATCTGCATGTTTCAGAAGGTTTCCCCAATTACTGAGGCAGTACCCCCAACCGTTTCTCCATCCGCCACCACAGGGGAAAGTAGGAGGGTTTGTGAGGAGATGAGAAAATGGAAGGATTCTGAGAACAGTGTGAGGTTGAATTAATGACTTGAATTAACAGTCCTACAGGATAGAATAAAATTGAAGGTGAGGTGACTTCTGCTATATACACATTTCAGTGACAGGGTGCTTTCACACCCGAGCTGTTTGTTCCATTTTAACCACACCCTGGAGTGCTTTGTTGCATAGTTCAGTTGGTTTGGAAAGGTGTAAAAGCTCATTTGAGATTTGGTGAGGAACAAAAGAAGAGAACTCTGGTCTACCTGAACTCTTGGGTCTCAGTTTGCTTCCAAGTGCACTATAGAGCCTGGTTCACTTCAGGTGAGAATGCAACACAACCCAAATATAGAAAGTGAACCAAAAGACATCATAAACTCTTTCTGTCATCAGGGCTCTCTTTTTTCCTTTGGTACCTTTCCACTCAGCTCATTTGAAGAATGAAATGCTGGTCAGTCTGGCTGCCCCTTGAAAGTCGGAGGCTTAAATCATCAGTCGGAAGCCCTCGGTCGACTGTAATTGCTTCAAGTCGAGCAGTCGTTTTTTTTTTTGTGCAGTGCACCTCTGGGGACATTTAGGTCCACAGCACGGAATGAGTGCTCTTTACTTTCACGCCACTCTTTTGCAGCTATTGACAGGCAGCGGCAAATTGGAGGCTGCACCATAATGTGAAGACATGGTGAATTTACAGCTCACAGCAAGTTAATGTGATACAGTCTCTGGCTTTTGTTGATATCCGGTGTCAGAAAAAAATGTTGTGTGTTTTCGACCTGTCGTTAGCGCAGTTAGCCTAGACTGCATAAATATGGTGTTGCTTGATCATTTCTGAGACCAGGAAATGTCTGCAAGTTTCACTTGGATATTTTGTCCAGTAGTCGAGCAATGTGTGTTTACAATGATTGGTGCGCTTGAGTGTTACCGCTAACCAAACCAAATGAAAAATACATAGACATGACCCCACCAAATCTAACCAAACTGTCCTGTGAGCATCCTAAGAAAGCTAACCTTCATTAAGCCTTGCTTTTACTCCTGGCCAAGTGCGCATAGACAGACATATACTCCAGTGGATATTTCCCCAAAGAGACCCCTCACATGCACTGTGCTTCTTGAAAATGGCTGTGACGTCAACTGAAGCAAGTGTGAATCAGTAGCCTTGACGGAGCATATAGATGTCATGCAGCCATATAGGATTTATACTTCTTTGCATGAGTCATTGAATTCTGTACGTCACGGATTATCAGTCATCAGTGAGGACAGCGGCCTTTAAATGGCAAAGCAGTAATATCAATCTTATTGAAATATTGACTGATTAGAGACATCTGAGTTTGTAACGTCCACCGCAACCTACGCACATTGTCGATCACTACCGCTTGCACACATAGACATACACACACGCCGTAAAACCACCCTCACACTCTACTTCATTTCTCAGTTTTGCCGAATCAGCTGTAGCAGAGATGACAATAAGCTGGTGCTGAGGGGAGGAGGGTGAAGGTGAAAATGACTGAAACCTGGCAGGGAGGGTGAACTGGTGATTTGGATTTACTGTCACCTTTTCACACTGATTGAAGTGGAGGTCATTGTTGTTCTGGGGGAAAAAAACATCATGAATACTAGCTTTACTAGTAAGCAGTTCTGTCACTTCTGTATAAGGTAAGCAGTTCAAAATGGTTGACCACTGGAGATGCATTTTTGAGCAGAACGAGAAAGCACAAATAGCTATACCTCAGTCACTCTAAAACAGAGGCTTTTAAGAACATAAAATTGATAGCTAGTATAATAGATTTTCCATCAGGCCTAATTTATTCATTATTTCCCAGCATGTTCGCAAGCACGGAAGCTCAAGACGAACCCTAACCGTGCTGCCTGAAACCCTTTTACTGTGCCCGAACACAGGAAAACCGTTTTAAAACAGCCAATTATTACACTCTAATAGTCCTGACTGCTTAAAATATCAGCATTGATGGAAAAGGGCTCTTTGAGGGAAAAGTTAGGCGTGCTTAGCTTAATGCATTCTTAGAATTATAGAGAAGAGCATTTGTGACAGTAACTACAAGCATTATCTTACATTTTTACCTGGGAACACATCAAATGAAGGACTCTTTCCCTTGTGTCCGCTTCAGCTACTTTTACTGGATCTGGACTCATTGTTTTCCTGTTCAGTTGCCATTAGTTTCCCCCTAAAATAGCAGACGGCAGCAAAAACCTCTGTAGCTAATCTCCTCCCTCCTAGTTGGTCAGTATCAGCCTTTTCTTCGCTCTGCCGCTCACTTTCAGCAGAGATTAGGATGTATGAATCCATTGCGCTGGCTGGGGCTGTGGTGGTATAAAATGAACACATGTGAGCCTTGTATCAAGCCACGTGTGCTTCACATCCACGGATACACTATCACTTTATATTTCTGTTGACCCCATAATTCTCAGTTGTCCCTGATTTATAACAGAGAATTGCTACAGCATCCCCTCCACCCCCTCTGCATTCACACCCCAATGAGAGGTATGCCATAGCTTCTTATGAATAAAAATGGATAACATTATGGGGGTTTCATTTCAACCATGTAATGTTGCTGTCATTTCTACTTCTCCGAGCTCAATGTATGCCACACCAGAGAAACATTCCCAGGATCCCACGAGAGAAATTTCATTGTAACACAGCCATAAGTCCTGCAACATCCTCAGAATATGCAATCACGCAGCAGGGATGCATGGAGACAAAATTGCTGCCGGGTATAATAGCCATACCTATTAAAAACATACTGCGGTCATGGGAGGAGTTAGTGTGGTTACAAGGTCATAGTGGGGACCAACCTAATTTACTTGGGCTAGTAATGTTGCCTAGAAATGATCTAAAGTACTTAACTGGCAGTGTTGAGAGAGAAAGCCTCTCCTCTAATGTATTAATATCATGGCATTTCTAATTACTAAATGACCTGTGTGATACCGGTATGGATAGCGCCCTGCCAGAGATTTGACCCTTTCAGCAAAACAGATTGGCAGAGTGGCACTAGCGTATGCAGTGTGCGGGAAAAAAAAAACAGGGAAAGACAGAGAGGGAGAGAGAGAGAGAGAGTTAGTTTTAGACAACACAACACACAACAGATTAACAAAGCACCATATTAACCTTCAGGTGCATCTAATTGTTGGGAAATTGAATGCAGCTCTCAGTGAGGGGTGGGATCAATATATCGAGCTGGCCTAGCTTACAACCTCTAATCCTGCAAATCTTCTTGAGGTCCTGAAGTGCTGTATTGAATATCTGAATGACTCGGAGAGCACTGCTTAAGCATAATTTATGTAATGCGTCTCCCTGTGTCCACATTCATTCCCACTAGTGCCCGCTGATTGTTCAAGATCAGTCGACCTTTCTCCCATCAGGATATATTTAGCTGCAGTGTCCATTGCGTATGAGGTTAGATTACTGTTACGAGCCAAACATCAAAAAAAAAAGATTTGAAAGGTTGTGTAAACTTTCAGCTTTGCATTCTGGGATTTGTGACAGTGTTTCAAGAGGATGAACACTGAAGAAGACTGTGGGTGGGAATTCATTGTTTAGACAGATAGCTGTTAGCTGATTGGCTTACATTCTATAAGAAGACATGTGATTAGTTAAAAAAAAAAGAACTCCTGCCAAGGCTGGTTTGGTCTTTTGGCTCTGGCTTTTTTCAGTTTCAAACAGTTTCCTCTGTTGAAACACTGTTAGAAATCCCAGAAAGAAAAGCTGAAAAAGCAGATTTGATTTTCTATAAAAAGAGTGTTGAATCTCTGAAAGGACTGTGCAGTGTTGTGCAGGTTCACACTTCACAAGGGCTAACTCAAAGTTCAGTTTTTACAGATCAAAATAAACTAGATCCAGGGGCATGTTCAGACATTTGTCTTTTTTAAATAGACCTACCAATCACAACACAACAGAATGACACCTGGGGTGGCCAGACAATTTCAGGGGTGGCCCATGCCACCCCAGGCCGCTCCCTGACTAGGTCATATCAATATCTTTCGTTGTTATGCCTCCATGCCAATGACAGCCGTGACTGGAGGCCTTTTGTTTTCAGTGGTCCATCTGTCCCATTTTCATGAATGGGTTATCTCAAGAGTGCATTGTGGAAATTTCTTCAAACATCCACAAAAACATTTGGACTCAAGGATGAACTGATTAGAATTTGGTGCTCAAAGGTTACTGTGACCTCAAATTACATGTTTTTGGACACTACTAAATAATACATGTGCTTATTCTGGCAAAATTTCACACAAATGTCCAATAGGATAAAATGATGAAGTGATGACATTTTTTATTCAAAAGGTCAAAGATCAACTTCACTGTGACGTCATAGTGCTCTGCAAAAGCACTTTTCTGTCCATTATTCAACATCATAACTCAGGAACAGAATGGGAGACATTTGGTCAGATACTTGTCTGTGGGCAGGCTGTTAACCTTGAAACAGCCCCCAATCATTGTGGCTGCCCACTTCAAAATCTTAATGACTTGCTGGATACTATCATAGAAACACGGACAGAGATTCATTTTAAATGCCAAGAAAATAAATGTATTTTACCACTTAAACAATGTATCATATTATGCAGAAAGTAAAACAGAGGTGCAGTTAAGGTATACTAATAAAATGGAAATAAAAGAAAGAAAGAAAGAAAGAAATATAAAATTCATATACTTCCAAGTGAAAGATGTATTATTATTTCAGCTATACAGTGCTCATAATTTAGAGAAAGCAACAATGGGGTTAAAATGATCAGGACCTTGCAGCTGTTGGCTCATGGTCTTACCTTGTGTTAATGATTTTTTGTGATCATTCACTCACAGACATATCTCAAGATTGGGTCTGATGCTTCAGCTCGATGTGCTGTTTCAAATTCTTTGCCGATGTGAGGTTTGGATTTTTAGAACAGGTGGGCACAATTAGCATAGAAATATGAGATTTTTTTTCTGTGTGTCTGATTTTTTAAAAAATATCCATAAAAAGTGGCTTTAGCGGCACTGGTAACTGCTTTGTGTGAACTTTCATTAGCACTAGCCGTGCTGGTGTTGCGTCTGCATGCTGGGTGCTGTACATCGTCATGTACTTTAAAACCTTTTTTGAGCGTCGTTAACATGAGCCTCATTCCCTCTCGTGACAGTTACCAATGCTCAATTAGAGTTTTATGGCATGTTAACATTCATTAGCTGTAAACTGATACATTATGTTCACCAAAATTATGAACATGTTCAATGGACACGCTCTTTAAGAGCATTCATGCCGAACACTCAGTATACTTAGTGTCCGTAAAAATTCAGAAACACAGATTTGTAACATTGCAAACATCTCTGTGAAAATTGTAAAAGGAAGCCATTACTTCAGACATTCAAATCTTATTTAAACTTTTCCTTTTACCAGTTTTGAAACCATAGTTTTTACATTTACATTTAACCTTTCCATTGTCTTGTAGATTCAATTCAACATGTGACATTAAGTCCACCTCATGTTTGAGGTTCCAAAACTCTGAACCTGTGCAGCTTTATCTGCTGCTTACCAAGACTATTGTATGCAGGGTATCTCTAATCTGTTCAGACCTTATCAGCCATCGGCTTGATCCTAAGGTACACAGCTAGATTAAGAAACATCTGAAGCTATTGATCACAGTTGGTTCAGCCATAGACAAATCCAGTATGGCACAGAGAAAGTAAAATATCTCCTTTATCAAGAGCTGAGTGAAGCCTGCACATATGCTCTGCCTCCCACATCTCCAATGTTTAGCATGAAAACAAACTGCCTCTTCTTTGTTTAAAAGCTATGACGCTGCATGAGCTAACATCAGAGGGAATGACAAATGTATACAGTCTTAGTTACTGCATTCTTTAAGTGCAGAGCTGTTACTATTAATCAAATGATTTCTTATTTGTAAATATCCACACACATTTTGTATCCTTGAGCCCCATAATCCTCTGAGTCTTGTCATTTGTGCAGGCTGAGGCTGCCCTAAAGCCTCCCGTCTGTCCCTTCAATCACAGGTTACTGTGGCACTTGTCATCTGCAGTCAGGCCTGTTATTGAGAGGCTTCCCTCAGGCCGTCTCTTTGTCTTTAGTGGCTCGATTAAATTAGAGTGACACCTGGCATGGATCCTCAGCTGTAATGGCCCTTCTTTTCATCCCATCCTTTTTATCAGCATAATAGGCCGCTGATGAAATATTACAAACCTACAGCTTCTTCTCTGTGCTTCACTGAACTGTGGAGGGTCGAAAGAAACAAGCCGCTGGTTCACGAGGCTTTAATGATGGAGCAAATTAAAAGAATGCATTCAAATAGGTATGAATAACATCAGGAAACAGCAGACCGCCTGCAATCCTCGCATATTGTACTCATTGGATGAATTAGTTTTGAAATTACATTAGCACTCTAATCACATTAAATGTATGGTTAGTGACTCGTGCACTCTTGTCATGTTGAGGTGGTGGCGTGGGTGGTGATATTTTTAACCTCTCAAAGGCAATGGCAGATATTGTGCAGTTTGCTTCTATTCCTGGAAATGGAGGACTGTGTTGGAATAACAGGCTTCTTGTGGTGGTTCACAGTTACACTTTGCCATATATAATGCATTTTATGCACCTTTGTTATGCAAAAGAGGGATGATGAAAAGAATTTCATCATTGAGAAATGGAATTCCAGCTGCCCCTCCTCCTCCCCATGGTCATAAGTGCTGCTGGAGGTGCAGCACCGCACACACTGGAGGAAAATCCCCTCCACTCCAATCTTGTTCAGCTGACGTACATGGCCTTTTGATATTTCACGTGTCTCCTCTGTGCAATAGAGGGATGGGCTGGAAGATGCTAAGGGGGCATGTTCAGAGCAGTATTCAGAGCTAATTCAGCTTCCTTGTAAACTGAGAATTCTGTGGATGTGGAAGTGAGAGCTGAATCTACAGACTGTGCCAGGAGTACTTGATGAAAGATATTAATTATTCACATAGTATCTTGCTTACAGTATCAATGCACATTTCCTGACCTCGCACATTTTGAGCATATTTAACTACTTTCTATTGTTTCACAAATGCTAATTCTGCAAGATTTGCAAACAGTTGTATTTTAACAGTGGATCCTAGCAAATGTTTTGTTCTTGCTCTGCTTGCTTTAGTGCTGCTTTGGGTGACAACATAGTAATTGATAGCCAGATAAATTATGTTGAAATTAGATGCACCACTGGTTGGTTGATATTACATCTCTGTAATGACTCTGTCTTGCCTTGGGGTGGTCAAGATCTGCAAGTTATATGACTGAGAATGCAAAGGATTTATCCAGTTTTATCCTGTTTATTGCTTTTAAGGTGAAATTTATCAAATAACAGACTCCAAATAATTGGAGATGGGGAAAAGTCGATACAGTATATTATTGTGATATTTTTGTGTGGCAATATTGTATCATTATGTGGACACAAAGTATTTATTTTTTTATTATATAAATTATGAATATAACAAATACAAATGAAACAAATGATTTGAAATGAACGAATGATACAAATGATATTGTATCATTGGGCCAACTGTGATTTCCACCCCTACAAATCCATCACATTAAGATTTAAAGCTTAATTTAACAAAATCAAATATGTAATAAAATATTTCATAGCGAAAATGAAAATGTCACTTTTATGTTGTGGTTTACAAACATGATTATACACTTTGTTGTTATTCTCATCCATCTACTACCATCTACTAGATAAATATAACAGCATCATGAGTTCAGTGGAAATGCCTCTGAAATGGCATCTGTCCACACATCGACAATCATATATTGTGTTCTTCCCCCTTTACAACCGTGTGAAAAACATGTGAAGCATTTATTCCACCTCCCCTGAATGAATATATAACGTTCATCCCACGCCTGTGTGCATGTATGATTGCCTGCCTGTATAAATACACATTACTCACAGTCGTGCAGACAGTGGGTCTGTTTGGGATGAACGCTTCAAATAAAGGTCTGTTGCTGTCTTTATCTATCTTTCATATATAATTTCATTATTTTCGTCGGACCAACAGTGTAAGCAGCTTTATTTATCAGAGCTGTCACCTGGCTTTCTTCTTTGCAAAGCATGTATAATATGTCAAGTTAAAGCCGGCCTGTCTGCACGAGAATACAAAACACAGCAAGTCAAACTAGGAAAACTTTCACAAAACACAACACTTTTATTCATCTCATGTCCTGTGATTATTTCCAGCAGCTCAGAGTGAGAAAAGCTTTGGTATCTCAAAGGAAAGCGAAAATAAGGGGAAGGTAAGGCACGGTGGAGCTTAAATTGAGGCCATTATTGAGGGCAGTGAGGGAATAGTTTGGGGCTCGACTCCAAAAAAGCATAGGCAGAAAGAGTTTTAGTTGGGTCAGATGAACACTGATGGCAGCTACTATAAATCTCCAAAATGAAATAAAGGAACAGAACATTGCCCTGCCAATTAGACAAGATATCCTTCTTATATTTTCCAGGTAAGATGAAATCATTTTCATGTTACTGCGCATTTAAACCTTGACTGATGCTTTTCTTTATCTGATTCAACATAAAGAAATAACTTCTTAAAAGCAACTTTGAATCGCGCTTTTTCTTTGACAGTTGAGGCAGCTGCAGCTAATTATCTCAGTGAAAGGTAAGATGAGAAAAGATTCTTTGCTTCACCAACATCAGATTCATCATCAGCTTGACAATAAGGCCAGTATCATGCAGCTGTGGTATTGTTTATTTAGACAGATTATGGAAATGTGGGGTTGCTGTAAATGTAGGTGCATTACTTTCAATCCTTCTTTGATTGCACATAGAATCTCTGCCTCAATGTTATAATGAATTGTGCAACTCTAGCTTTAACAGTATGCATTAGGACAGAATCGCCTAGGTAATGGGTTTCAGAACAATGCTAATTGCATGGACTTTTAGATCCAGTAACTGGTTTCCCCTGTGGTAAGCAGGACATGAAAAAAGGGCAGGAGATATCGCTCCACTTCTTAAATTAGGCCACAAAAGCAGGCTGTTGGATTTCAAAGAACTTGGGCACAATATCACTCCACTTTATAAGGTATTATACTCCTTGGCAGAATCCAGACAAAAATTACCAGTGTTGTGAAATGTTTTGTCATTTTAAGGTTAAATAGAGAGGAAATGGGCATTCAGCAAATAGAATTCGCAGTTGTTAATGCGTATTCAGGGACATAAAATGCATTTCTTTCTTAGGCACTGTTAAATTATGCTGACTCCCAGACTAGTTGATATTTCTGATTTGTTTGACAAAAGAAATACCTTGTCCCCAGTATAATGTCTCTGTTGATTACTGGACTCCCCGCTGACAAATGATAAGATCCAAAAGTAGATTAAGACTGAATATGAGAAATGGCACAGTTTAAGCATTATTCTGGCAATAACTATACAATACATTTCTATTCATAGTCACAAATGCAGAGTCGTGAATGCAATCGTTTCAAATCTGTCACTTCAGATTTTTCTTTGTGCTCACAGGAAATTATTAAACTGGAAAGCCAGATTTTCCTATGTTCACGGTTCTGAATGAATGCTCGCAAAGTTCCCGTGCCTCTCTGTGCACTTTCTCCATCTCAGTATCACTCTCTACAACACATTAAAACACATTAGCCCTCCCTTATACGGCTCACAGAGACAGGGAGAGAGCCAGAGCATGTGTACAAATGAATCAGTGCTGTTTGTTGTACTGTTTCAGGCTCGAGCTGTTTCAAGTAGCCTATTTGAGAGAGCTGCAGATCATGTTTAGTAAGCTCGCCCTCATTATATCAGACCCTGGGGAGAGAAGGACCCTCTCACTCACATACTATCAAAGCCATGGAGCTGCCTTAGAGGACATGCTTCAGTATGAATAGAGGCTCTAGAGTACATACAAAAAGTAGCATGCTCAGCCCTCATCACCTCTCTCAGTGGGGAGCTGCCAACATTCAAGGTTTTGATCAAGCCTTGCCGTAATGGCTGTGGGTGACAGGTATACGAGACCACGGTTGTGGGAATAAATAGCTTGATTAGCATAATGCATCACCAACAAATTCTGCTTTCAGTGCGCGTGAAAGAACTACTTTTTGCCTGAGTACAGCATTCATATACCTTCTGGGATCGTATTTCATAGGACAAACACACAATTATGTAAACAGGGTATTTACCTCTGCACCATTGGAAGGTAATATAATTTACTTCCAGTGTGTACCCGATACACTGTCGTTATGTTGTCTGGTATTTTTGGCTGCTTTGAATAGGGCCCCGCTGCTCCCATTGTCCACCGAAAGCGCATTTCCACTCTTTTCAGCAATCATAATTCACCTGATACACGGAGCGCTTACCTCCAGAAATCCCAGCCATATTGATCCATCTGGAGCTGAGCGACATCGCTATAAACGGGCTAATCTAACATAAAAGCTGGCCTTTCAGTGCTCCTGCCTGTTGAAACGATTTAGCTCTGCCTGGTAGCAATGAATAAATAAATAGATAAATAAGACACACAATCGGGCTCAATCCTGCAGTGTGTCTCGACCGCATGTGACTGGAGGCAACAGCTCAAGATAGGAGATTATTTGGAATAATATCCCGTACATTTTTGCAGGTCTTTAGCACCGCAGGGTCGGGAATGAGGTTGACAAAGAAGGTGGCTATCATCAGTCAAACTCCCGTCTGCGCACCACACCTTGCATCTGAACTTTGTGACCTTTTGCCATTCTAACGTGTGATTAATTGCCACTCAGGCTGTCCACTAATAATCTATGTGATAATTATCAAGGGGAAGAGTGACTCACCTGAATGTTAGTCAGACCAGACTCGTCGCTTACCCCTGTCTCCCCCTTTCCATTCTCCTCTCACCCTCTGCCTTGTTCCTGCTTGACTGGCTGCCAGTAGGCTGAGGTTAACGTAATAAGGGTAGTGGGGGGGGTTAGATACCCTTACATCTATCAGGATTATAGTAATTCATTGTAACCTTCAGCAGCCCTTGCCTGATGCTCGCATAACACTTACTGGGCAGTTTTTGAATTTGGATTGCACCAGTTGTATAGATACATGTACACCTTTAGAGAAAACATATGGTTTAAGGGGATGTAGGGGAAAAGGGCTTTGCGATTTCCTTTGAGATTTGTTGAATTAAAAAACAGATTTTTAAATAATTTTCTTTGATGAATTCTTTAAACCCACAGCTGTGTTTCCCTCCTCTCTTTGGCCATTATTAATTCATTGACATTTTGCTTGGATGGAAAATGATCAGGATGTAGAGGAGTAGATATGTGATTGCCTGCAGTGAACAGGCTCATGTTTGATATGGTAAGACAACAAAATGTGGTTCCTCTCACTATTTTCTTTTCCCTTGTGTGGCGTTTTTTTCCTGAAAGGTAGATTTAGGAGACATTTTTATTCAGTATAACCCTGCACCACATTAATATGCCTAGTATTCAGTGATGTGATTGTTTGTGCAGAATTATAACTGCAGAGTAAGGAAACAACACCATCCCTCCAAAGATACCGTAGGACCTTTTGGTTCTGTTCACGCACTTATCTACGCTCGGAACAGTCATTCTGAGAGAGCATTAAGAATCTTGATCAGTCGTAATCCACAGTCCTCCCTCAAGTCAGACTGAATCTTTTCATCCTTAATTCGTATTGAACAGTAATTAAACCCTCAATGAGACTTTCCTGTGCGATATTTGCCCAGTCTGTGTCAGTATCCAACAACTTTGTTTCCCTTCCCCCACTAAACCATATGTTTATTCCAAAGCGTGTCTATGTTATGTACAGAATTCACATTTAAGATTAATGATGAATAGTACATGGCAGCTTCCTCTATACTCTAATAAAGATTGTAAAAAATTTGAATTATGTATTCAAATTTCCGAGGCAAAATCAAATAGGATGCCAGCACTGTGTATATGAGTGAGCAATGCTTAACAGAAGTTGTCACCACACTGACTTGCTCATCAGTAATACATAGTCACTCCTATGTTTTCCATCACTGACAAACTAATTATAATTAGATGCCTAACCATGCATTTTATTCTAAGCCCCGTTGAGATTTGATTGCATTTCATTCACAATATCAAAATGGTTTACCACAATAATTGTCACATCTTATGAAATAAAAATGTTTTCACTGTATATATCACATGATGAGTCCATGATAGATTCATAGCTTAAAGGGGTTTGGAAGACGAATATCTACTGTGTAATAGTAAGTGCCAACAGAAGTGCTGATTGAAGTATCACTATTGATCCAACAGTTTTTTTTATGTGCTCCATGAAGATCAGAGGTGTTTCCATCACAGTTTTGGCAGTGAGCTGGTAGCCTCTGGCAGCACTCCTGCCTTCTGGCTGACTGTGATCAACACCAAAACAACGTCAGGTGTATAGGCTTGAGTGGATTTTGTTCTGGGAAAATAAAATGAGGAATGGTCTTTTGGTTTTTGCTTCAGAGGAGAAACAAATGCATGCTTACTGTATGTAACCCATACCTGGGTTGTAATTTTGCAGTCACATTTGCACAATGAAACTATGAGTGTCTCTCTGTGTCTGTTGAAAGCAGGCCTGCTTCTGACTCCTGGCACATTCCAGTCCCCCGCCGCCTCCAGTGCAATTAATGATCTTGCTTACAACATTAGCGCCACAATCATGAAAAATCGCACAGAAGCACTGAGTCCCCCAACATATTGAGCTCAATTCATCAAGGGCTTCATGCTCATTGGCGATGTCAAACTTGGTCTCAGCGTTATTGAGTGCCTTGGTAATCAACTACCTGCCATAAGCTCCCAGGAGTGATTATCTTTCTGAACATACAGTTCATGGAGAGATATGATTGGTCTCCAGATTAAGCAAATGACTCATCCTGTTTTTGAGTTTTACAGTAAACTACGTCAGGCATTAAGAAAGTAAAACTCAAAAATCCATAGTTACTTTGTTAATCCATGGTTTTGTCAGTGCTTGAGCAATTGTATCTGTGGTTGGAACTTTTAACTTTATCTACAACACAAGAGAACCACTACTAAAGATTGTTTCAAGAGTAGAAATCTTCTTTTGAGATTTGCTGTCCTTTGTTTTTATCAGCAGACAGACACATCAAGATTGACCATGAGTTAAACATTGTGGTATTCTGGGAATTCAACATTTCAAGATTGTAATATCATTCTCTCTCTATCTCTTGAAACATGTGGCCATGTCAAGGAGCCATTATTTATGAGTGCAGTCTTTAAAAATTCAACATTGTAGAGGTTGTTTGCCACACTGTCGGTGTCTTCAGACCTTTGCGGAAGTAATTGCACATCAAAAAGCCATACTTTAGAGTTGTAGCCCATTAAAATTCATATTGGGGGCGGGGGGGGGTATAATGTTGTGTAGTTCAGTGGGATGCAGAATAGAGTTTGAGTTTGACAGACAAAAAGCAGGGTGTATAAGTGGCATGACGGCAGGGATCATCAATCAACAGACAGCTCTCCTTGGCATCGTAAATCACTGCATTGCCGAAGGGCATCATCTGTCCCCATCTCCTAATTTCCGACACAATGTAGCATTGTCACTTTTTACAGATGGGATGAACAACCAATATGTACCACTTGTTTTGTTTATTTGCATCATCAACAATCATACACATTCGTTGGTCTCCCAGCACTGTAGCACGTAAACACAGGACATGAACACCAGTTTGCCCATCAATTGTTATCAGCAGACAAGCCCGTGGATGTCTATCCTACACCAGAACAAAAATATTCAGTAGCACAGTAAATCAAAAGAATCTGCCTCATTTAAAAGAACAAGTAAAACAAAATGACAAATTCAATTACAAACCAACATCAGTGCAATTCTGTAGCATATACAGTATGCAAGTACGGATACTGTATGATCACATTGGGAGGGAGTGCTCAGCAGTTCAGAGTTTTTAACAAAGAGAAGTAAAAGTCCGTAAGATAAACAGCTTCTAACACTGAATCAATCATTGATCTTTTTTGCTGTAAACAAAACCAAGGCGCCAGAACAATTAGTAGTACACATTAGATAAAATGGAACGATTCTGCCCCTGCTGTAAGCACTGCAGTGCGGACAGATTAAACTAAAGAAATCTTTCACTCTACTATGTAGCTGTTAATGGTGATCTCTTTAAGTTAAATTTCACTGTAAACATAATTACATTGATCTAAATTAAACCTCACTGGAGTGACTGAGATGAGTGTAGGTGCAGAGCCACATGCTACAGAGAGAGATGCTGTATGAGTTGTGTCTCATTATATCTAGTGCCCCCTAATCTAAGACCCCTCACGTTCTCTCTAAGTGCCCCGTTACTAGATTCAGAGTATCAAAAAGCTGCAGATTCAGTTGAAATCACTCAAATACAAATGCCTAAGGAAAGTGTGTCTTGGTGTTGAGTATTATACATCCTTTCTTCACTTCCTTTTTGATGCTGATCGTCCAGACTGAGTCGTGACATGAAATGCTCATCGAAGAGTATAGAATGTGAAGTATTGCTGCTATATATGTGCATTCTATGCAAGCATAGAAATAATAAACATACTGTAGCATATTCATCATATAAGATATCTTTGAGGCCAGCATTGGCCACAATTGTGGCATCATATACATTTCAAAATTTACATATATTCATATATACATTACATGCACATCTAGTGCAAGATATTTTTAATCTTTTAGGATGTTCATCCACACATTTGGACAACCCAACACCTTGAGACATTTATCTGATCCTACTCAAGTGGACCAATTACTGAAACCAAAACCACACAAGACCCTAATGCAGGTCTGAACTTTTTTTTTTGTTTTGCACAATAGTGACAAAAATAAATACCAGAAAGTGACAATATGCACAAAGTGATAAATTTCTGTTTTTCATAAGTGCATCGAAGATCAGTCAAATCTGTGCACAAGGGTTGTCAAGCATAGAAGATGAGTTCAGGAATCTGTCCCCCCTGCACCCCAGTGCCATTAGTGCTATCGGAGGAGCACTGGAACTGAAATGTCACCTTCCCACACTGCACCTCCGTCATCCCTTCCTGTCCAAAGTAGCTGAGCTCATTCCCATCCAGAACCACGCTGGCAGTGTAGAAAGTGTCAGGCTCGATCTGGACAGGATACTCAAACCATACTGGGAAGGTGTTGCTGGAACCATCAGAGAAGTATTTGCTGAGGTTTTGTCCCAGCAGTACTCCCTGACGTTTCAACTCAATCTTGGCACTGTACTCTGCTGAGCCACAGCTAGATCCGTACAGTCCAAAGCCAGCGATGAAAACTCTTTTATCCACTGCGAACTGTATACTGTCACAGCGGCCCCGGTAACGCCACTGATTGCTTCGGTAGGCACAGGACTGAAATCTGTGGCAGCGCTGGGGTGTCAGGCCCTTCCTAGGCATGCTGACAAACTGCAGCTCAGGCTTCTTGGCTGCTGTGTACCACAGGAAGATGTCATTGGTCTCATTAAGCGTCAACACGCCCGACTGGGCTGCTCCATTGGCAAAATCATCCAGCGCCATTGTAGGGATTCGTATCAGGTACATGGCCTTACCCAAAACCTTACGCCTGTTGTCAGTCGACGAGTTGAGGTCCTGTCTCTGGCACTCAGCTTCAGCCCAGTTGAGCGCTGCCTCAAACACCACTATCTCTTTAGCATTGAGTGTCTCTCGCTGTAGGATACTCTCCAGGGTCTGGGCGTCGATGTCGCAGAAGCCCTCCGAGCGTAACGCCAGCTCGGCCTGGGCATCAATCACCTCCCAGCAGCGCTGTGTCAGCTCTGGCTCCTCGAACAGGCAGCTTTGGGAGAGTAACACGCAGGCATTCTTGGCACTCAGGCTAGTCTCCAGGAAGTTGACGCAGGCACGTGCCAGGTGAGGGACAATGTACTTCTTGGCAGCATAAAGAGTAGCCAACACTGTGTCAGCGCTCAGGTCAATCTCGTCACAGTAAATGTACCTGTTGACATAAAACGTGACTTTCTCAGCTTTAGAAAACAGATCAGACACTACAGAAATAACATGGAATAGGATGGTGTAAACATTTTTGTAAGGAAGATAATTATACTGTTAAAATGGAGCTGAGGGTAAGATGAATATGACAAAAATAAGTTGAAATGGTTGGTTGAAACAGACTGATATTACAATATTGTGAGCAACAGTATCTCTGCGTTTGTTCAATACAGTGAAATCACTGCAAACTAATCAAATAGGACAAAAAATAGTATTCCTCCTACACCCTCATCTACCACCTACTGTATCTTGCCTGCAAGGACACAGCAAAGAGAACTCAGAAATGAATGTGATGGAGGAGCAGCATGAAGGAGGTAGAGAACAATATGAAGTGTGAAAAGTACGAAGTAGAATAAAATGAATGAAATTTAAGTAGACAGATATACGTTCTATCCCTGAGATAGAGGAGGAAACACGTCATTTAATTTGTCTGGTAGGATATGTGCGAAACATGTTTGTCCAAGATGTGCCAGAAATGGGTATACACTAGGGGTGCATTGGTTTGTGAATATGTACTGAACCTTCAGGTACATGCAGCCACATGCACAGTATGTAAATTGATGCACGTAATGTAGAACAAAAGTTCACACGAGTTCATCCCACAAACTTTTAGCCATACATTGTTAGCAACATGTGCTGAGGTTAGCAACAAGCGGATTGATGTGCAAGTCAGTACCACTATGACAAGTGCAAATGAAACACTGAAGCTGGAAGACCTGGCTGCGGGTTTCTGGTCAGCTACAGCAGCAGAGAGAGTAGTAGATGAGGACAAGGTGTCATGCTGCTCCCCCCTTGTAGCATATGTGAATGGATATAAATCCAACATGCTAACAGACATTCAGCGGCATCACCAAGATGTTCCAGTCAATGGGATGATAAATGTTTGGGTGCTTTATCACCATGATGGAACTAATTATAACAACAACATTTTGGTATTTTAAATTTTGTAGCTTAAGAGGTGCTTTTGTGGCCTGTTGTGATCTCTTACATTCTGGGAAAGTGTTCAGCATCACTCACAAGTTTATGAAATATTCTGTATTTTTATGATGAAAATACTTTAACAATGTTGCCATAGAGCAAAATGTTACCCCAGTCCCCAAAAAGAGGATTTTCTCGATTTTTTTGACACTTGCACAACTGTCTCTTCAAAATACTTGAGAAGAAATGTACGGTACTCGGTTTTGTTGTTTTCACTGTGAATAACTCCCACCAAACCATGACTCTTTAACTGCCGTATAAAGTGCACTGTGACTTCTTTGTACCATTACACACGTAATTTAGACTAGTTTCATCAAACTTCACTTTTCTCCCCACCACAACATCAATTGAAATAGCAGTTATTAACATAAAGAGAACACTACTTGTTTTAAAAGGGCACTGTAGAAAGCAAAGAAGGACAGGGCCAGTGGAAGGAAGTACTTTTTGTCACAGAGTGATAACAGAGGAGAGTCCTTACTTCAGCATTGCCAGAAATGCTGGTGGTTCCACATCTGGAATATGGATTTCATCATTGTTCTCTGCCAGTTCACCATAAAACATGGCGTGAAACACTGAACTGCCCACTGCCAAAACATACTGTTGGAAGAAGAAGAGAAAACAAAGTGTGAAAAAGAAAAATGAAAACATGCCCCAGTTCCTCTATGATTTCTCTGGAAACCACATGACATGTAACAACATTTGGGATAAAGGAAAGATTATTTGGAATGGGACTAAATCCAATTAGTTCACATGAAGCTTTTAGTCTTTACATAAAAACACAAATCTCTTCGTGGATGCTAAACAATGCCTCAGTTCTAATCACTGGAGAGACTGAACCTGTTGAGTTTCTCACATAATGAGCAGAGCTCAGCCAGTTACCATTTCCCCTGAGGACAGGGAGGCAGATTTCTAATGAACAAGATTGCCTCTGATAAAAAAAAAAGAAAAGAAAAACAACAGGAAATCCTAATAGCACAACTGAACAGAGAGCGGCAAAAGTTCAATTTACCGAAATTAATGACTTTTCTGAACTTATGATGAAATCAGATGCAACACAATGCTACTAATAATCCCAGTGATAAGAGCTGCATACAAGGCCATGAATTATATTACACTCAAGTACATTCATGTTTTAGTGTGTGCATGTCTGTGTTTTGTGTGTAAAGCACAAGTATGTGTAGGTGGGTATGTGGGCGGCATAAATTTTCTCAAAAAAGGCACAGACTTTCTCTTAAAATTGCAGTGACTCCAATCTAAAATAAACCTTGCAAATGAGGGCATTTTAAAACAATGCTGTTGCTGTTGGTACATGCTGAAAGTCATGTTTCTTTTTCCATAAAGAGAGGTCGACAGAAAAAAAATTGCATTTAGACATACATTTATAGACAAGTATATAAATGCACTATATTAGAAAAAGATTAGTCCCACCTCTTGACCCTTTGTATTTTACAGATATTCCCATAAATTACTGCTTTTAGCTGCAGACGGCATCTTCCGTCTTGTGAAGATATAACTTTGTAAATTAAATCATAATGCACATCTGAGTTCCTGCCAAATGCACACAATAAAGATCGCTGCGCTGAGCGTCATTATATCTCATTGGCATAATGTCTCAGCATAAAGTGCAGTCGAGTCATCCTCAATGCCCTTCCATAACTGCTTCTATAAATGCCCTGAAGAAGTGCACCACTGCTACCAATCATAGATAATACATTTGGGTCCCATGTGAAGAACAAAAAAAAGATGACCCATGCAGGGCTCATCTGACGGTGCAGATGTGGAATGGATAGCCGAGCCAAATTCTTAGCTGCAAAATCGCTCAGCAGATTTAATGTGAATGTTATAATCATATTTAAACAGAGTAGATGTAATGATGTGCTTCTAGATGAGGCACATGGTCTAGGCAACTATAAACCTTAATCATTCATGTGAGTATCTTGGAAAAGGCAATGAGGTCAGAGGGGGGATTAAACAAAGAAGCATGTCGACCTGCACGTTACAGCTGGCATAAACAGAATCAATGAGGGGCCCATTATAATAATCATAGCTATTTATACTATATTCATTGTGCTGTCAGTTCAAAATTCAAAAGCTAATCAAGTAAATAAGTGAAAAAGTAAACTAGGATGTGAGATGCAAAGCTGAATGAACCTTTCTCTATCTATGCTTTATCATTGTGCCCTGTTGGATGTGTGTGATTATAAATTGAGTAATTGCAAAGCTGTTTCTGAGCTAAAGCAGAGACAAAGGCCATCCATTCTGTGTGACATGACTGCTGAAGAGGATCTCCCTTCCTCCTTCGCTCACTCCGAACCCCTATCCGTCAGCCTCATTTACATAAATAATTGAGGACTGTCTAGAAAAGACACATGGTGCGGAAGTGAGAGCGGAGGACAAAGGATTTCACTTCCATCGCAGCTGGCAATGGGGGAGATTATTTTTATGCTGATATGATATGAACAACGCTGGGCCGGGCTGGCTGAT
Organism: Plectropomus leopardus; assembly: GCF_026936395.1. Taxonomy (NCBI): domain Eukaryota; kingdom Metazoa; phylum Chordata; class Actinopteri; order Perciformes; family Serranidae; genus Plectropomus; species Plectropomus leopardus. The sequence continues at coordinate 23,597,018 of NC_142188.1, forward strand.
TGCTTGTTTGCTAATTTCCTCCCTGCTACCGTGATTTTACTGGTTGATGAAGTTTCTTACTCTGTGTCCTGGCAGCCGCTGAGTCCTTCCAGGCTGACCCACCACAAAGTGAACATCTGCCATCAGCTCATTGTTGAACATTACTGAATTCCTAAAAAAGATGAAAGAAAAGAGAGAATGAATTGTACATGTTTTACCCTGTGCATTTGTTTTAGAAGAGAGGCCGATTAGGGGAGAAAAAGCATATCTGAGATTACAGGAGAATCAGTGCACATCAACACATTTATATGTTTATTATAAATATAAATCTAAATCATACCAAGTATTCTTTGGCAGAAGTCCAAACAAAATTAGCAAACTAAACAGAATTCTTTCTGCTACTCTTAAAACAAGAGTTTTATCTCTGCGTAAAGTGTCCCCATTGCATCTGGCAACACCAAAGACATTGAATTGATTTTAAATTCTTATATTGCACAGTAAACCCACTGAAACTCTTTAGATCTACATAAAAACTAGCAAACAAGACAATGAAGTAAATGGAAAATCCCCACTGTGAAAGAATGGGACCAACAATAAAGCTGCATTCATATATTATTGAATAGTCGAACATGTCACAGGGGTGGGTAAACAGCCCCGTGAGTTTCTGGAGAGACAACAAAGCCAGGTCAGAAAGCGCACATTTTCCTCCGGACAGCTGGGGTCTTTTACTGATAGGCCAAAGTAAATATTTTGCTTTTAGTCCAGAGCAGTCTCTGCCTGTTGTGCATATCAAACGCACCCGGTGCCTGTCCGCCCTCTGTTATGTCAAAGCGACAAAGTCTGCAGGAGCGGGAGAGGGTGTAAACAGAGATACCCCCAGTGGATTGAGGGCAGGGCAGAGGGAACACCCACCCACGCACACACAAACACACACACACACACACACACATGCACACACCTAAGTACACATACAAGAGTACTCAGGGGTTTTCAGATACATGTTTAAATTTAATGGAGATTCTGTTCAGAAAACTGACAATTAAAATACAATGAAACCTGCAGCTCTTATCTGTTTAACTTTATGAAAACTAATACATTTCAGATTTATCTTTCCTGTTGATGAAAACAATTGTGAGAATCCCAAATGAATCCCGGTTCAGGAAGAGTATTGCTGGTTGTACCTACCTTTCTCTTATAGTGGAGTAAAGTCCTTGCCAGTTACAGTTCTGTATGGTGTTGTTGTTGTTGAGGTTCTGCTGCTGGTACTGTTGCACTGTGGTGGTGGACGCTGGCTTTTTGGTGGGAAAAATGTCCGCTGCCATCTTCTTCTTCTTCTTGCTCCTCAGAGTGATTATCTCATAACAGACAGGGGGCAGCTTGGAGCTGCCACTGGCATTCCCTTTCTTGGAGCTTTTACTTGACTTGCTTTTCACTGACTCGGGAAGCATTAAGAAGAAAGTCAGACATTTCATGTTCCTTCCCTTGGCATCGACCATGAGTGTGTTCAACTGCCGAGCAGTGGGATTGCATGCAGAGAAGACATTCACCAGGAGCAGGCAGGTGTGAGGGAGGACTGAGGGGTGACAGCAGCGACTTGAGCTGGACTCAGCAGTGGAGTAATCAGAGCTCCTGTACGAGGTCTCACCTTACAGGGAAGTAACAGGATAACTCTTTTTTTTCCCCCTTTTCTTCACGCCTCTGAAGAGACTGGTGATCCAAAGGCACTTTTCCTATGTGAAGTTTGATCTGCTGACAGTGAGGCTCTTGGGGTTCCCATCCCTGCTTGTCCGGAGTGATGAGATCAGCTCTTTAAATCACTTCTTTTTCTCCTCTGCTCCCTTGCCTCTCTCACTCACTGCTTTGCTGAGGGTTGGCCTGACAGCCCCAGATTTAGTACAGCTGCAGTGGTCCTCAGGCAGGCAGCGGTGTTTACTCAATTCCTTTCATTTCCCACTCTTACTCCTTCTGTGCTTCTCTTCTTCTCTCAGTCTCTCTTTACCTGCAGATCTGCCTTTTTCTCACTACACTTGTTCTGTTTTTTTCTCCTCCCTCTCCTCCACCGAGCAGAGTCATCTGCAGGATGCTGTAGCCGTGGATGCTGTGTAGCTCCGCTCAGCCACTCGTTCTGCTGACTACAGAGGTTGAATGGGAGAGCGCAGAGGAGATGGAGAGCCCCCCTCCCCGCCCCTCTCAGCTCAGTACACGGCTCTCTTCGACGCTCAGCCAATGGCAGCGCGCAGCATTCATGATTGGCTATGCAGCCTAGTGCAGCACAGACTTGAATATGCAATAGTCAACGTCTCAATTAAAGTGACAGCCATGCCCCATAAGAATGATATATTTATCTACAGTTTTGCTGTACCTGGAGCCACAGCATTCACTTTGCACTACAGGAAATATAGACTCTGTGTTATATTTCAAAAGGGCAATGCAAATGCTCTTGCATGCTCTTTTTAAGGGCAAAATTTGCTTAATTCATGCATCCTCTTGACAGTTAACTTGGTTTTTAATAAGCTTCTCATAAATGTATACAAACAGTAGAATTTGCAATTCATAGGTCTTTGCTTCTTTGATTGGACTTATGACCTCTAAACAGTTTTGCCAGTGCAAAACATTTTTATATGCAAGTCCACATATGATTTATAGACAAAACAGAGTCAAAATGATCATACACGCGCTACTTTTATACTCCTAAAACATGATAATGTAGCATATTGTGGAAAGCTAATAATCCTTTATCTTTAAATATTTAAGATTCAAATTAATGTCCAATTTTTACTTTTTAAATATGTGAAATTATTGTGAAATACTGTAGACTTTTTTTGCTTCCAATTCCAATATGTGAATATGTGCTTGCGCTCAAGTTTTCTTGTTAAGTCATCTTTTCAGGGGAGTACATGGGGCTATAAATGTAATGCACTCTTTGCACAATGTATAATGCATACAGTTCCTTTGCTCTTCTTGTGTAGTTGGCCCTGTGCACAGTGGGTATTCTATTTAAAGCGCTGGGATGATTTAGCGTTTTGGTGGTGGTGGTTTAAAATATTATGAAATACTGTCATATTTGATGTAATTTTATGTTTTATGTTTTTTATTTCATTGCGCTTTAGTAATTCTACTGCTGTTTTGCACTTTGCATTGCTAATAGTAGCTGTATTACTACTATTAATAGTAGTTTGTTTGCGTATTATATCACATTATATTTGCAAAAGTGAAAATCTTCCTGACATAAAGAGCAGGATGAGGTGGATAAATTAATTGAGATTGTCTTCTTTGAACCACTGTCACAATATTGATTTTACCATAAACCCTAATTAACTGTCTTAGTGTTTGCTGCTCTGAGGAGCGTTAGCCCACTAAGCTCCTTTATACAGTATGTACTGGAAAACAGAGAAATTTGCTATGGTAACATGGAGCCAGCATTACAGGGCACCATACTCTGAAATTGCAGGCCACTAGAGATGTTACCTTGGTAACCACATCCACAAGCAAGAGCAGGTCAGATTTGGAGTATAAAGACTTAAAAACAATGATCATAAAGGAAGAGTCCTCAAAATATTCTGCATCTTTTGAGTGTAACCTTAATTTATATATCAATTTCTGCTATTTCACAGTAATCTAGTGTCATTACTGATCACACGATTGTGATGTTTAAGAGGCAGCCTAGAAAACTGACAGAATACACGTTAAACCAACAATTTTGTGATTTATCTGGCATCCTTGTCTAGCAGCCTGTATGATAAATAGGACGTCGTTATGTCACCATAAATGGCTTCCTGCTCTCTTTAATTGCATTTTCTCTCCATTCATCAGCAGAAAATGTAATCGTGTTATTCACACATTAAGAGCTAGGAGTGAGAGAAGGAAATAATGATGGTGTTGTCACAGCGTCAACATCACCTTTGTCTCACACTTTGTCATCACGTAATCACACATTTTTACAGGAATGGATAACATTTGCACGGCTGTAGTAGCATGGCAATCAGCATTGTGGTCGACAAAGGCCGTTAGTCCTTAGTTTGTCCTTGATGATAGAATAATGTAGAAATGAACATATATTAAAATAATGATATGATTAAATAACATTTTGTAGATAATAGCACTAAAACTGTGAACTTGTAGTACTAATATAGATCAATTTATTTTCTGATGCAAGTTTAAACATTTCTCTTGCATATCAGTGCCTGGCAAAACTCCAGCCTCTGTGTATTATCTTCAAAAGGTGAAGTTAAAAAGCAGCAGGAGTCCAGCTGTGCCTTTGTTGATTGCTTCTTGATGACAGTACTCAGAGCAAACCTTTATCTTCAAAGTAGTTGTACTAGGACACCTTCATCTTTTAAGAAGTAACTGCAGCCGGCAGGAAATATATACAAGCCACTGAAGGTAGAAAAAGTAGTCAGGTACCTCATATGTCAGGGGAATCCTTAAATATTACTCTCAGTTAATCTCTCCTGTTGTTCACACAAGCACATACTTGTTTTCCTCTTTCAAGATTGATTCATAATGGCATAATTCATAAATAATTATGTTATTATACGTAATAATTGTGTTAAAAAGAAAATATGCATAAGTGGCTCTCAGGCAGTGAATTACTATATAATGGCGGGCCTGTACTCACAGTACTGTAAGACATCAATTTGCAATTCAAACAAAAAAGTCAAAGAACATGAAGTGTGAAAAGCCCTATTAGAGATCACAAGAGGTGCAGTCTTAATGGAATTTCATAGAAAGTTTTCAGGGAAAATTTCTTTCCAAAACCACCTGAATACTGAGGTCTTTAGTTGTGGTGTGGAAGTCACTGCTTGCCATTCTAAGTTTAAGCACAGAGATGTGGCAGTAAGTGTGTGTAGTGGCAGAACTCCTCTGCAGAGAGACACCTGCTGAGAGGCTTGGCGGAGCACAGCGGAGGAGAGAGGAGGTTGGGAAATGAACTGTGATGCTGGCCTGGCACACGGAGGCAGGGACAGGATCCAGCAGCTCGTCCAGCGTTCACCCCCCCACCCCCACAGCCGCCTGCCCTCTCCACTGCTGCCATTAAAGCAGGCAAGGGCACCTGACAGGTGGAAGGGGCGGAAGTGATGGCGTCTGCCCAGAGACGGGGCTTAGAACTCTTGAAAAAGAGAACTGTTAGTCAGCGGGGTCTGGGAGAGAGCCGGCAGTCATGCACGAGAACAGTGTGGAGCTTGTGTGTGTGCATGTGAGTGTGTATGTGTGAAGTGCCCAAAGTTAAATGTGAGTTTATGAAATAGAAACTTGTGGTTTTTCCAAATTCTCTGGAAGAGACTGCACTCTTTCTCTATTTTTCTTTTCTGCTTGTTCACAGACCACCACAATATAAACTCAGCCATCTCAGATTTTAAGAATTTGAATAATGAGTTTAAACAATGATGGAATCAAAATTTAATCAGAAAGAAAGACAGGAATTTTTAACAATGTCTTGTCCAACAAATGGCCTAACACACTTTAACTGACCAGAGAAGAAAACAACACCATAGATGAGATGATAGCCTCTCCTTTGGCTCACAATCAATATGTCACAGTCACAAGATGTATGGAGGTAATTTTACTTACCTAGAGAGCACAGAGAAGCCTGTGACTGTAGGAGGGCTGCAAGAGCTGCAGGAGCCACCAAATTCTCTGGAGCAGCCATTTGAACAAAGGCACACTTCCCCCACACATGCTATCTATCTATCTATCTATCTATCTATCTATCTATCTATCTGTCTGTCTGTCTATCTGTCTACCTATCTACTTGTCTGCTATCTACGGTCTATCCAATCTTGCAGCCATGTATAAGTATGTGCTGCTGAGTGCGTGAATACAATAATGACAGTGTAGAGAAGACCATGTACCATGTAACCATGGCCCAACACGTGCTCAAACACTGACTCCCACACATTGCTCACTCATAGCCTTCTCTCTCCTCTCATATAAAACCTGATAGCCATAATTCCCAGTTTAATCAAATGCTTTGTGCACAGAACGAATTGGTCTTTGCAGATGTATGAAATAATCTGCCTTGCGGTCAGTTTGGTTAATTTATTTGAGAGTAGTTTGTTGCCCCCCAAAGGAATCCTGGTTCTTTTGTGACAGTGTGGGCTAGCAAACAGTTCAACATATTTGCAGAGTTAAGTTTTCAGTTATAACTGAATAATTAACAAATATTTATTTGGACATAAATATAGGTCTGTCTTTAAGGTAGATTCTTATTTTCCCTAGGCTGACATCACCAGACTAACTTGTTAGGAACTTCTGTTATTTTTTATTACCTACAGCGTGCAGGGATGAGGTGTGATGATGTAGCATCAATATGTCTGCCTAGTGATGGCAGTGTTGGCAGCTAGAATCAGGCCAGTTTATTTGACACAATTGGGTGGCATCACTCATCCCGAGTCTCAGCAAAGTTGGGCAACTGGATCAGCAGGTCTAATTTCTTCTGGTGTGCCGAGTTTTGGCTGATGCTGGGCCTGGTCGTTTTGGCTACTTGGATGCAAACAAATGTTGCCAGTTTTTGACATCATAATATTAAAACTGAAAATTCCACATCGGCTGCAGCCATCTTGGTTGATTTAAAAAAATATCTCAAAAGAGCCACTCTTTACTATTTATGCTTGCTCTGGTGGGTTCTGGATCAATCGTAAGGCAAGGTTTGTCACTCTCATCGTCCCTGGCCTTAAAATTACAAGGTACAACACACAAGGTACATTTATCTGTCATTTTTTAAACAAAGTTTTACAATTAGTCCTTGATCCTGCTACATCTTTGGAGTTGAAGGATGAGTTGACTGAAATCACCATCTACCAGAAAATTCCATCCCTTTGCCTAGGCAAGTTGCTGCTTATGGCATCATGCAATTCCTGCAGTGCATTTTTTGAATGTGCATCAGAGTCTTGTGTCCTGTGGGCTTTGAACAAGGTCCACTCATCCAGTGCAATAGCTTGATCCGGGATGTTAGGGGTTAACCGTGTCTCTGGGAGGATGTGCGCAGAGCAGTCTCTGATCTCCCATTGCAGAGTGAGTTTCAATCGCATCTCATCCACTTCATTCTCCTGTGACCGGACATTAGCCAGAAGAAGACTTGGTAGAGGAACAACTCTCGGTCCAAGTAGGGTCAGCCTCGCCCTGATGCTGGCTCTCTTCCCTCTCTTTGTCTGGCACTTTCAGTTTCACTTCTCCCCTCTGGTCTGCCTGGCTACTCTGCAATTGCCATTGGTGGGGATCCTCTCACCGTCTGCTGCATTCAGTCCAAACCCCACACAACTTTTCCCGATGTTCATAAGTGCTTCTCTATTGTAGAAAAGTCGTGCCACAGCAACAGGGGCCATGGAATCAAAAACAAAATAAAAAAACAGAAAAATATAGCAAGAAGTAGCAATGATTTGAGGAGCTACTTTCTGCTGCATCTACATGCGCTGCCATTGTCATAGCTGGAACCACAGCAGAGTTTGGTTCTCTGATGGGTTCTGGATCTATCTCAAGGCAGGGTTTGTCACTTTCATCCTCCCTGGCCTAAATGTTAGTCATAGGCAAAGGCTCACTGGATGTTGGAGAGACTAGAACCACAGCAGTGGCTGGTTCTTTGGTAGGTTCTCGATCCTTGTCAAAACAGGGTTTTTCATTGTCATCCTCACTGGCCTCAACGTCAGCAAGAGACGGAGGTTCATAAGGGGGTGTCAGAGTAGCTGTATCCATAGCAGAGTCTTGTTCTCTGATGGGTTCTGGGTCCTTCTCAAAGCAAGGTTTATCACTGTCATCCTCCCTGGCCTCAACATCAGTCATAGAGGGAGTCTCAGGGGGTGTTGGAGAAGCTCGAACCACAACTAAGTTTTTCTCCGTACTCAGAGTTGGCAGCTTTGCAGCTAAAGCCAGGTTTAACTCATCCTGGACTGGAGTGGTGGCAGGGCACTCAACAGTGGATGTCAGATGAGCAGGCTCTTTGGGGCTCTGTGGCTGAAACATCTCACAAATCTGTCTCACTGCGACATTAACAATTTCACTCAGAAACTCCGGTGAAAAGCTATTGATTCTCTTCACGAGTTTATCTTGTGGAAGCCTCTGTCTGATTGTTGTTAGGACAGACAGGACCATGTCATCCCTGATGGAGCAAGAGAAGGTGGCCTGACATTCCACTCTAATGAGAGTATCAGAGACTGTCCAGAACTGCCTTTGTCACCCCAACAGACATTTTGCTGAGTTTCTGGGATGGCATATATAAAAGTGTGCAAGTTGGAAGCACCCAGAAGCCTTGCAGGATCCCGTGAGCAACCTGGAACACCTCCTCTTTAGGACAGAGAAGTCTGGGGTTGGAAGCCTTCTTCTGCTTCCTTTTCAGGATCTTTAACACGCTGAGGACTTCAGGATGTCTATGGGTCACAGTCATTAAAACTAATTTTTAAAACCCTTCAGACACTGAAACCACTGAAGTCTGTTTATAAATATGTGTCAAATGTAACTTCCTGAAAATTTGGAGGTAAGGCCTTGGGGGGAGTCAAGAAGCTTTGGGTTTTTTTTGCTGATGTTTACTGCCCACAACTTAAACAAGGAATTATATATGAAGTGCAGTTTTGGTATTTGACATTAAGAAAACAAAATCAGCATACTTTACTCCAAGCTACTGTAAGTCTTCAAAAGATTATTGTCTTACCAATATCAGCAAAGGTTTGGCCTCCTCCTCATCAAATTTCCTTTTTAACTCCCAAAGCCTTCAAACAGACAACAAAAAGACTATTTTTTTAGCTACTCTCTACATTATCAGTGTAATCTTAGTGTGGGGAGACATGAGGAGAGTTCAATGTATAGTGGTGGACCATTTGTATATGTCTCAGTAACTCACTGTTCTCTCAGAGTACTTTTGCTCTGCTCCAAAACTAAGTTGATCAGTCACCTGGGATGGGATCTGTTTTTTTTTTTTTTTTTTTTTTTGGCTGAAGACTGAGGAGTTCCCTCAACAGGGGAATCTAAAAAAAAAAAATAAAGGAGATAAATAGATAAATCAGTGTCAAACATACAGTAGCATGACAGAGTTTCTCTAAAACTACCTGGTAATTTATATTAGTGTAGGCAATAGGAAGGATAGACTTGTAACTGATTATATTCCAGCAGAGCTGAAGAGCTTGGGCGAGACGCAGGGTACACCCTGGACTGATAGCAAGACTATTGCAGGGCTGACAGAAATAGAATGTATTGGAATATATTCATAAGAAGTATAAAACATGTTACATGTGTCTCTTATAAATTAAAAAGAAAATACCACTAATTTTTGAGGGAAATTAATTTATTTTTTAATTTGTTGACTGTTGCAGTTGTGTTATACATATAGGATATCTTTAACCACATGCAGACACAGGATCAAACATTTTTACCGTATCAGATTAGAAATACTTCAGAGTAAAAGTCAGGCACCTTTATTTCTTTAAACTTGACAATTTATAAAAGCAAAAGAGGAAGGAATGGATGAAAAAGTCTGTTACCCAGTTTAAGCTGCAAACATTAGAAACATGTCTGCCTAACTAGCTTGCTGTTTGCAGTAGTAACGCTAATATAGCCTTATTTCCAGGGCCAAACAGCGCATAATTAGCAAACAAACATTATTTTGTGGGCTTACGGGTTTATTTTTTTATTTATTTGTTCATTATTTGTCTAGCTGAAGCTAATTTGCAGCCCACTTTCCTGGTTAGGCTTTTAAATCTTGATTAAACCAGACAAACAAATGAGCTAATAAAACAGTAAGGATAAAAACACCTGGGCAGATCGAACCAACAGAGCACATGTGTATGGACTCTTGACTACTTGTCTTTGTGTTGTACATGACTGTGTATACATTGAGCTGTGATATATATTGAGTTGTGTGTGTGTATAACTAAGTGTAAATACAGTATGTAAGCATCACTTTGACAAGTGAATACAACAGTGCAGTCAAACATTGTTTGCTGTTCAAATCTCTGTTGTTGTTAAAGCCAGTGCCTGAGTTATGTAGTGATTGTTATTTTAAATCAGGTGGTAAGGTTTCCATGACTGTGCGCTTTTTACTACGAGTCCCTTCTGAATGGCATTTATTGCTAGTAGAAAACTATTGCACTGTGGGCTTTTATTGGTGCTTTTCAGTGAGTTCAGGTCTTGTGAAGATCAAGATTATTTGCACTTATTACATATTGCTTGCCCCTCTATGGACATACAGTTACTAGGATCTCTCTTATCTTCTTCCTGATTCTACTACCATCCAGATCAATATGTGATTCATAGATTACAAACACTTTAGGCAGCAGATTTGCTCTAGAGTCTTACTGGTAGGATATGCTTCTTCACTAATTTATGAGAGTAATAAAGTACTACTTTATGAGCCCATATCGTTCATTAAAATCACTGACGTGCAATGCACTAAATAACATAACCAACATTGATTGTGCTGCAATACTAATCCAGTTTGGACACAGTTTATCTCCTTTGCATAGATCACTGAGACAGTACCAGAGCTCTGCAGTGGAAATGCTTGATGTTCTGTTGACATGAGTTTTGCTGTCAGATGAGGACTGTGTTCCCTGAAATCTCCACGAAGAGATGCTACTGAAGTGTGAGTGCCAGGCCTGATGCAGGGAGCTATCCAGTTCTTTTTACACTTGGAGTGAGAGGTGCTTTTAAATATTCAGCTTTCAGTAGAGCTTGTTCAAAGTTGGTCCCGGTTTCAGAAAATGATTTTCACAAACAGATATCCAGGTGCAGCCAAGGTTTTGGAGTGTCCATTTTAGCCTCATTTGACTGTGATTGCATATGTGCAAAGTACTGTTTTGCCTCTCAGGTGGAGAGGGATCAGCTGTCTCAAATGGAAGTCCTCAAGTTGAGGATTTCATGTTTTTTGGGGTCCCATGAGCTGTCTCTTATCTGTTGTTTTTAGTTATGAAGCACTAAAAGCACTAAAAACTGTTATTAGCAGAAGAAACAAACTGAAGAAGAACTGAAGGGGATTCTTCAAATTTGGCACAAACGTCCACTTGGACTTAACAATGATTTGATTAGGATTTTGGTGGTCACAGGCCACTGTGACCTCTTCTTTCTCATTCTCATAAACATGATATCTCAAGAACACCTTCAGGGAATTCCTTCAAATTTGGCACAAAAGTCCATTTTGAGTCAAGGATTAACTAATTGGAATTTGGTGGTCAAAGGTCAAGGTCACTGTGACCTTGTATCCGTCTCATTCTCATGAAGGCGATGTCTCAAGAACATCTTGAGGGAATTTCTTCAAATTTGGCGCAAACATTGACTTGAATTCAGTTATGAACTGATTCGAATCTTGTGTTCGAAGGTCCTTGTGACCTCACAAAATATGTTTTTGGTCACATCATAATGTTCCACAAAACATTTTTCTGGCAATCACTCAATGTCACAGCTCAGGAGCAGAAGGGGAGACAGTTGGTCAGATAATAAAGTCACCAAGTAAGTGACTTGCAACAGTAATCTTCTTTGCTGCCGGGGAAGATGTGAAGCATCCATGTTTTCACAGACATAAAACTGTTACTGCAACTTGACTGGTTCGCAGAAGCATACACCCGCAAGATGGTATTACCAGTTTTGGTAGTGAATTAGTAATTATGACACACGGGGGTTCAACCATCACCCTGATGCTCCACATGCAACTTTTAGGTCTCCATAACTTTTGACTGCCAGTTTACATTACATTCTTTCCAATTTTTTTTTTCCAATCAGTGCAATCCCTTTGTCTCTGTGGTTACTATACTAATTTAACAAATCAACCTCCCTGCTCATACTGTATGCTAGGACTGCATATGCTTGTCATCATGCACTCACCTTAACCTCACCCCCACCGCCACCAGTATGCAGAACTTCAGTTGGTTCAGCACCAGCTTTCACAAACTTCTGGTCTATTATCAGATGCACATAAACTCACCTGCAACACAGATCAGTTGTTACATGTAAAATGTTTGAGACAGGGTTGTAATCGCAGCAGATGATTTCACTGATAAACAAAATGTCAACAATAGAAACTGCTTTTCATATTTTTAAAAATTATGCTCTATAGTGATCTTCAGAAGCTAAAACCTGCATATTCTTAAGACTACATGGCACATGGGCGCCTAATCCTGCAGTTAAGCACCATGCTCTGCTATAACTAAAATATGGAAGGCAAGGTGTTGACAAAGCTGTTTCAGTGTTGGCAGGAGTCCCACTGATGCTGGAAAGGCTGACCATATGGTTCATCCTGTGATGTGATTTACAGTAACATGTCTGCAGCCCATGCAGATGCAGGAAAATCTCATGTATTTATGAGAATCCAGTCATAATGTACACTTAACTGTGTCTTCAGCTTATACATTTTTGAGCTGCATATTACCAAGGTACTTGTACTGCCTTGGATTGTGATAAATATTTATATGAACATCTAAACAGACTCCTTATGTGTTAAAGCTGCGCCAAAGGAGCCCCAGAGGAGCAGAGTGCTGACCACGCACATGCAGGGAAAACAAAGAGAGAGAAGGGGAGGCAGCAGACAGATGGAAAAGAGATATAGAGATAGTTTGTAATGACGGTCCTTTTGTCGAGGGAGGTGGGGACGTCTCCTTACTGTCTTAATAAAACAAGAGGAGAATGACATTGGGATAACAGTAATGATGTGCTCAGCTGTCATACCCAGGGCATTTATACAGAGAGAGAGGGAGTGAGTGACACAGAACAGGGACATCTAAACATACTGTACATGTTGTTTAGCTAAATGTTCCCTAGAATATATAGTGGATGTTGCATGTTGTAGATACTGGACTAATTTCACAGTGAGGGGCTGCTATTAAGATGCTGTAGCATTGTGGTCAGATGCTGTAGGTTGTTGCAATGTGCATGCTGTCAGGAGACCCCAATGTTCCATACTGCAACATGAAATTGTGTGTGTGTGTACGTGTGTGTGTCTAAGTGTTAATCAACAGAAACCGCTGGGCAAGAGAAGGTCAGGAAGGAGATTGGGTTTTCTGAACTAAGTGAAAACAGTCCCTATAGAAAGCTGTGGAAAAGCAAAAAGTGAGATATGGTTCTGTGGAGCACATGGGAAAAGCCCTTCAAAGCTGATTCTTAATCCTTTTCTACCCCAGACCTCCTCCCTTCTCCTTCCCTCAGTTTAATCTCTGACACTGCATTAACATTTTAATTTTTCACAGCAATTTGAATCTAGTGTATGCCATGACCACCTAGATTTATTCATTTTCACTAATTACCTACTGCTGGGGTGGGAGTGGATGGTTTAACCTTCTCACAGCTAATTTCTCGTGATTTCTCCAAAGCCGCACCCAGCCCCACAGGGGCAAAATATGACCTTTTCCTATTTTATTATTGGCAACACAAACAAAATGACGCTAATCAGGATAATGTGATGGCACCTTTAAAAAGCATTTCATTCCATTTCAATTTGTAGCATTTTTTTAGATGACAATAATGAAGATTGACCATATGTAGAAAGGTCTATTTTCTTTGGCTTTATTTTCAATACTTTTTCCTGTTTTCCCTTTCCTGGCTCAAAATGAGGTGGAGGTGGTACCATCCTGTGCACACATGAGCATGTGTACCATGCCTCCAACTACCTCAATTTTATACCTAGAACTACTAAAATGACTGAAAAAAAATTGTGGCCAAAATTTTACATGGATCAAGTTAGTTGTCAGTTGTGTCTATAGTGTCTGTGGTACCAGTCATATCTGTGTGTGAACTAAAGTAGTAGATCACATCACCTTGTTTTTTTAGACTGAAAACATGACAACAATTATATGAAGAACACTTTGTAAAATAATTTTATTCTGCTGGCAAAATATTATTTACACAAATGTAGATCTCCTCCTGTTTTCTAAGTATTTAAGAATTAATTTATTCAAAAAAATGTATTCTAAATAATCTCACTCACTTTTACAAGACACTTTTATAATACAGCCTGTCCTTTTTACCTGGTATTCTAAACTATATGGATTTATGTGGAAATCATGTTTTAGATCTATTGTAATAACTAGGTTTTACAGATGTCTTTCTGACCTTTTCTGATAAATTGGAGAAAAGTTTCTTAAAAAACCCTACTTTATCTCCTAAAATTTCACCAGTGTAAACATTGTAGTCTCAGTTAGAAACAGCATTCAGACACGCACAGAGCCACATGGAGTCATCTTCACTAACGCAGAGTGGAACTACTGTTTGCAGCGGCATTTATAAACTGCAACTGGTGATAAAAAACCCTGCATGTGCTCCTCTTCCCTGCCATTTTGTCTTTTTAATTTTTTTTGTTATTGTTGTTGTGGTGGTGGTGGCCGTGCTGACTTCTGATTTACTACAGTCCACAACAGATGGCTCTTTTCTTCCTCTTTGGCAGTTTTGGTGGTGCCTTTGTGGGTGCACTGGGCAGATTACAATAGCGGCACCACAGTGACATAATGCCGTGATTGCAGTTACAAATGATAGAAATCCACCAATAGCAATGCTTGTTAGAAAAGTGTTTTCCCTGTTGACACCTGTCAGAGTTTGTTGAGAGGTGGAGGTGGGATTAAATTTTCTGTAGGCGGGAGCCTCGTAATTCTCTAAGCAGGAGAAACCTTGAATACTTTTTTCTGTTTGTTTTTTGTCATCAAGCAGCTGGCTGGTGTGTTATATTCACAGGGTTTGAACCACTGAAGCACTAAACCTGTTGCAGAGATTGCCGTAGAAGACTGAAATTTTTTTGTTGATTTTTCTGTCCATCTAGCCACTCACTGTTATCTTTGAGACAGCCTTTGGTTTGTTGCTCCTGGCAAAGACAAAATAATAGCTATTTTAGACAAAAGGACTCCTGTGCTCTTGACAACCTTGTAATATGTGACAATTTCACAAAAAAACAAGGGTAAGTGACAAGAAGAGCAGACAAAAAAGTTTCAAATGAATTTCATAAATGTAATAACTACCTTATTTACCAGGAAAATAGCCTATGTTAATAGTCAAGGTTGTCAGTCATAATGGCAGTTTATGGCTGAGTTAAGAGTGGAATTACTGTGAGCAAATCAGTTGGGGCAGGGCTGCAAGGAGGATTAGAAACAGAGGTTATTAAAGCCACTTTAAGAGTCCTGAGGGCCAGATGGAGAGCATCTCCCAACAAGTCCTCCAGACTAATTGCTAAAATAGGTCATTTGTCATCGCCTTCCAAAATGACCCATGTGAGTTTTATCAGACCGGGTCCCTATTGGCAGCATGACATCTTTTGTCAGTGGCTTAAAAAAACCCATACCATTGCCACAATAAGGATTCATATGACATCATGTGACATATGAGATCATGTGTTTCCGGGACTGGGTTTAGGTACCAAAACTGGGAAATACTGGGGTCAAAGCTGCATCTAAAAGACAAAAATTGGCTCATCCATGAAAGGCCCCTGTCAGGTAAATGTCAACATAGATTGTTTATGCTGTTGTTTTTACTGGTGAGGTGTAATACTTCCTGAAACCTTTCCCAGTCTGCATATTTTTTTCTGATCCAAAATCCCAACCACCCACAACGAAAGAGTTAGGAATGTCACTTTGGACAATCATAGACTAACCTTTACTTGCATGCAAATCAAACATATGCACAGTGCCAATTAGACTGCCATCTAAAAGATTCTTGGTTTTTTCTTCTTTTTTGCATGTCCTAAACCCCAGGGCATCCGGTAATTTCTCAGCACCATTAATTTGAGTAAACTTTGTTAAAAGGTCAGCAGTGAATGATGGATTATGGCTTGTTCTAATTAAGATTTTTCCCCCCTCTGTGATGCGATTAAAAGTGAGATAGTGAGTCAACACAAATGCAGAGCATTTTTCTCCATGTTCCTTATTTGACACAAAATGTTAAATAGTTTGGATCTGTTTGCTCATGCTGTATGCATCTCACTGAGGTATGTGTTGCTGCACTGATGCACATTAAAAGACTTATACTCCTGACTGCAAAAAGATTTTGGTACACAGGATAACAAGTGATTTCACCCTGAAGCAATGTCATATTTGTGGATTGAAAAACCTTCATATTCTCAAAAGTGCTAATGTCAATCAAATCTAATGCCGCTATGGCTCCAGAATATTCTATTCAGACCTTTCACATCTTCATTTCTTTTGGAAGAAATGCCAGAGCTGACTAATTAGAATGATACTGCTTTTGGAGCTGCATGCTACTTTCTAATTTCAGATTTGTCTGACAGTGGCGCAGCCCATGTGGGTGGTGTAAATGCCTGGCAGCTCACATCCAACACGCCAAGAGAAAAGACTGCACATACTTATTATAAGAGAATCTTTGTCACATTATAAGATGGTACAAAATTTGTGTTTTTCATGTCATAGATTAAATCAAAATGACAATTTAGAAAGCCCAAAAATATCCATCAGAAAAATATTTCAAAGTCAATTTAAAATAAAAGTATGACACCTTAAATACTTGATGCAGTAACTCCTATCCATCTGCCAGGAGAGTAAAACAAACATTTGCACACAGTGTTTGCTGCAGGGTTTCTTGTACTGTACAGTAGGTGTGGTGCAGCCTGTCGCTGCTGTATTCCACCCCTGAGTGCTGTGAAGCTGATTTATAAGAGGGAGGGGCCCGTGAGCTGCAATCAGCCCATTTCCATCAGCGTTATGGCTGCCTGACAACATCCAGCTGTCCCTGATGTGCCACCAAGGGCCGATGGTGCGCTTGTCAGCTCTGCTGTTTTACTGCAGCGCTCACTGAGACGAAAACATATACACACATGCATGCTTACCCACACAGTCACACATGGCGACACGCATGCTGCCACGAACACAATCACCAAATGAAATACATCATTGTCTTTCCCCATTGTTTCATGGAATGAGATCTGTAATCATGATCTATTATATGTAAAATTGGAAACATGAGAAATAATAATTCACGTCACAGCCAGGTAGAAGAATAGTATATAAGATACAGATATATTAATATTTTTATTATTATTATTTATTTGTTTATTTGTTTATTTTTTGCATCACATGGTGCCCTTTATAGTAATTCCCACACTTACTGTCTTCAAGCGCTTTCTACTGTGCATGTAGTGTTTAGTCTGCATGGACATCAATGTTCCATATCTTGAATCCCAAATTTTACATTGCATTGCACTGATGTGATTTCTACATTTTTTTCACGTCATTTGGGGCACATTCCTACATATAACATGATGTTAATTTTTCATTTTGCAAACAAAACAATACCTCCTCTCCAGTTCACTTTTGATACTTTTGTAGTTGCACATGGGACTTCAGAGAAGCCTCTGCAGTGAATGACTTTTAGAAGATGACGCTCTGTTGTACTTTCAGACTGAGAGCACACCTAATCAGAGCCCTGACTCAACAGTGCATTAGTGTTGTGCCTCATCAGTGCAATCTCTCTCCACCGTTTTCCTGACATCTCCTCTCCAGCTGCTCCCACTAACTTATGATATAATGGCATTATACTGTAACCCAATGAATTGTTAGCCCAGCTGGCTAAACCTTATTTTGCTTTTACAACAGCTGCGATGCTATGTGCACTGGGAACCCACCATGCTGCTGAGGAGTGCATGACAACAAAAACCTACCTGACTATATCATTCTTACCTTAGTGAGTTAAAAAGGGTTTTGACGCTTAACCAGGACAGCTGTAAACACTGTTGCCTTACAATGATCGGAAGACAAGTTGTACAAAGTAGTTCATACCTGTTGTAACCTGGCCCCTGGGGTATCATATTAGTATGGTATGGCAGCATCACAGGTGAGGCCAATAGGTAGGTCTG
The DNA here is from genome assembly GCF_026936395.1 of Plectropomus leopardus. Taxonomy (NCBI): domain Eukaryota; kingdom Metazoa; phylum Chordata; class Actinopteri; order Perciformes; family Serranidae; genus Plectropomus; species Plectropomus leopardus. The sequence goes on from NC_142188.1 coordinate 23,614,761, forward strand.
TAACGAAAATTACGTTATTGACTTATCGATGTCAGCAAAATTATCGAGGTTATGTCCATGTGTCATGTGATTTTGCTCTTGCATTTACATGCTTATTTGTTTAAATGAGAATGTCAACAACATTTAGCCAATATGATGCCAGAAATAAACAGCAGGGCTTTCGATATCATCCGAAGATTTGGGTGCAGCACCACAGCATTTTTTTTCACTGTGACTAAGTGGAATAAACAGAAAAAAAACTATGCTGAGAAACGTTTTGCTGTCATCTCTAGTCGTGCTGCTTCTCTCTTCTCATCTGCTGTCGATGTCACACTCACACAGTGGCACAGACAATGTTCAGGATAAAAGATCATTTTTTTCCCCCGACAGCTCCTGACCAGCAGGAAAGTTTGGTAGAACAGGTTCAAATGGACTTGGTTTCAAAGCTGCACTCCGCATCTCTGGTGTGGGAACATTTTGGGTTTAAGCCAAATAAGACAAGAGAGCCCATTAACGTGAATACGTTGCTATGTCCACTTTCTTTAAAAACACTGGTAATAAGTAACTTAAAAGCTTATGTTAAACACGTTACTTTGTTCTGCTTCCTGTTCTTACTTATATCTAGCATATAGGTATGTTGTTACTTTGCACTATGTCAACAAAGGTCCTAACCAATGAGAAACTGGACTGGCAGAATATTGCCTGTTAGGGAATGACTCTCTTTACCCCTGTGCCAAATAGTTAATATGTATTTGAGTGCAAAATCTGTAAACAGGACCCGAGAGTCCACTTTAATTATTGTTTTTTGTGTTGTGTGGTTTGTTTGTTTTTTTTAAATTATTATTCACATTCACATTCCAATTTCTGACAGTTGTTAAGGATTAAAAGTTCATTGCTTTTTTGAGAGGGTGCACTTTCATTATTATGCTATTATATTCTCATTGTATCAGTGGCATTAAACCATCTAAAAATTATAATAATATTATTCATCACACTTTGTCTACCAAAAGTAATTTGGTGGATGTGGGAAACATGGGTATTAGTTTTACAGATTTGATCTTGAATTTAAGTGTTAAGCAAGAGGAAAGTTTGTCCTGCTGCTGGTGCTAAGATAAGATGGTACAACTGGCCAGCATCTTCATGTCACTGCTCGTGAGACTGAAAACAACAAACATTGTCACATATACTGTGGAATGGATTATTATTTTTTTCATCATGTCACTTAAATGACTTTTCTTGTACTGTATCGCAGGTTAGTTCTATTTATGACATGCAACTTTAATCAAATCATTGACGGTCAATGCCACCTGATTTTACGATTGTACTTGTCCTCTTATGTTGTGCATTAAAGACCCGAGCTGGGGGCTATAAACAGAGTGGCGGGCAGAGACCATTGCCTCGCAGAGAGAGTAACCATTCTTAATGTCTTAACTTAACCATGGTTAAATTCTGTTCTCTTGGCAATTTCATTTTTAGACAGAGCGTGAAATAAAAATGTGTTTTTCCGGTCTGGCAGGCTGACAGTGCAGACATTTATTGATTTTGCCCATTTAATGCGTTCAAGATATAATATTGTGGCTCCACTCAGCTGAGGAACCTGTCGATCTTTCTCTTATCAAGCATAACTAACAGCTTACATTTCATTTGGAGCATTTTTACAGCACTTGGATAATGGTTTTCTAAAAGGAGGCTATGTCTTGACTGCATGAAGATGTCAAAAAACCTGCTGAATTGTTAATATGCACAATGCAACCTTAATTGTCATTTGACTTTTTCATCACTTATTTGCAAGTAGATATAATCAGTAATGATTAGAAAAGACACTGGGGTAAACAGATTTAAAACAGATGCAATTCAAGTCCACTGGGATCAAAGGCAACAAACAGAAATCTGTGCAACTTGGCAGACATTTAAAGCAATGGGTGTTAACCATTAGGGGAAAATGGGTGGTAATTGAAATGCAGTGTCATTTGGCAAACCGCTGAGCTGAGAAAATTAATAAATGAAGAATCAAATAGTTCTTAACATCTTCCTCTCACTTTCGTTTTATCTCCTGTTACATCATCCAAGAGACAGTTATTGCTTAGTTGTCTCCCAGAAGAAACCTTGTTTAAAAGTGAAGACAATATTCCCATATTCTCCGACAGAGGGGTTCAGATCACAGTCTAATCAAATTTAAATGGATTTAAAATGAACCAGTGGAACCACAATATCAATTCTGCTCCTTTCTTTCCTCAAAAATACCTCAGAGATGTTGCTCTGGTCGTACACGCTTTAGCTGTTATTATGCCTGATCTACCATATGAAATTAGTTTGTGCAGTTTTGCTTCTTGCCCATATTTTTATGGTTGAGACAGACAATATAAGCCTGCCTGAGGAGGTCTCCATGATTTTCAGGATTTTAATAACCACGTGAAATTTTGAGTCAAAGATAATATTTCCTTTACACTGTCTCTATATATCCTCAGCGTGTCAGTTTCAGGGTGCTTATTTGACTGAGCATCCATGTTCGACTCATATAATCACAGTAGTGATGCCTGGTACAGAAGATGCAGACAAAGTGCCCTTTCTCTGTTTCCCTTCAGTGATTGATATAAGAGTGGAAATGATAGAGCATGCTGTGGGAGGGAAAAGGCCAGTTACAGCCCCTGGGCTCCCTTATGCCTCCTAGAAATGGAGCTAGATCAAATGATGTGTGGTTGTGTCCCAAAATTTGAGCCTGTTAGATATGTATCAGTGCTTTTAGTCCAGGTGATCCCTGGGAGGTTGCCAGGTTTGAAGGATGTAGCTGCACAGACATTTTACATTTCTATAAAAGTCTCAGTGGTGGCTGAAGGCTTTACTTGAGTAAAAGTACAGATTTCTCACCAGAACATGACTTTGGTAAACATTAAGGTCACCTATTACAATATTACTGAAGTAAAAGTCTTAGAGTATCTAATATTTTACTGAACTTTAGTGTCAAAAGTAATTTTATGATACAAAATGAACTAAAGTATTGGACAAAAATAGAAGAAATAGAAAAAGAATAGAAATGCTTATAATAAAAAGATTTGAATTTTGATAATTATGACCTTTGTATCTCCATAACGTACACCACCTTAACAATGGAAGGCACATTACACTTGACAAAAAAAACAGGATCTTTTTTTTTTTTTTTTACATCTTAAAGGATTTAAAGAATAAAATCCAGTTTTTCCCTCCCCTCCCATTCCTTCATTCAGCTGGCGAGCCCCTCCTCCCTTCATTCCTTCCCTATTTTATAGTAAGTAACTAAAATATTTAGGATAAAAGCAGTGGAGTAAAAGGATACATTTTATATTGGAAATGTAGTGGAGTAAATGTGAAAGCTTACATAAATATAAAACTCAAGTAACCAACAAGGTATTTTTACTTCATTACCTTACATCACTGAACCGTGGTAACTTTGGGCCTTAATGATTAGTTAACGGTGAGTTATAAAATTATTAATTCCCTGTACAGTAGTTATGAATGGTGACTAAAACCATTCTTTGTACCAGGCTGTTAACATGTTCATTTCTGCTATAAAGTTGCACATTTATACATGAAGGTCTATGAAGCTTTACTCTGTTTTGGAGCCAGTTTTAAGTGGCTATTCAGTAAATTGTATTTTTTGGCACTTTGGCATTGGCGTTATTTTTCAGCCTTGGAAGTTGCTGCTTGCTCTTCATGCCTGATGTTGTCATCTGAAGTGACTCACATTAAGAGAAGCATGTCCACCATGGGCTGAGAATCTTTGCTTTGTTAATCAGTCAGAGTTTTAAGATTTCTGTCCTCTCTTCACCTTCAATATCATAGCACACTCTTTGAAGAGAAGGATGTTTTTAGTCAGTGCCACAGACGTATTAACTGGGGTATTTGTAAATACCTCAAGCTATTGAAAAGACAACCTGCACTGCTGTGCATTGTGCGCCTTGTTTGTGCTTAATTCATACTCAGCGTCTGCGGCAGATTGGCTCACAGGGGCGGCTTGCAGACATTTGAATTAAGGCTGCAAAACTATTAAAAATGTATGTTCTGTATGAATGCATGACCTATATTTTCCATGCAAATAAATAAATAAACAGGGGTTTAGGGAGGATGATGCAAATCTTCAGAAGTGGGACACAGGATGAGCTAATGACATTATAACAATAAGACTTTAGATTTCACACTGAGAGCGTAATGGAGACCAATCCTGTCTTACTCATTCCCTCACCCCCGCCTTTGCTCTTGGCCAATAATCAGTCTATCCCACAATGCCGCCTGCACTATCTGTCCCAGCATGGCTGTGTTTGAATTGGCCTCTCCCAGTTCAAGTGTATATTATGACTCACCTCTCTCTGCACTCTTCAGGATTGCAGAGAGAATGCCTTTGCTTTAATGTAGCGGTGTATTTTTCTAGTGCCGGGACATTGACACATGGTGGTTTTTGGAGTCTTTGTCTTACTGACGGTGATGTGGCCTTTCTCCTTCATTCTGTCCCTAGACTGTGTCTGTCTATCTTCTTTTTTTCTGCCTTTCTTCATGCTCCTCTCCCCCGCACCACCCCACCCTGTCTGACTCCCTCTGTTGTCTCAGGTTTCTTCTTCACTCTGCCATTCACATGATGTCAGGGACCATTGCAGTGAGAAATAAAGGCCACTGCTTTCTCTCGCTTCATGATGAACTGTCGCTGTCTGACTGAAGCAGCCTCTAAAATTCACAGAGAGAGAGAGCGAGTGGAAAACAAACCCATCAACCATCAACAGCGACTGATTTGTGTGAAACTTTCACAGGCTGAGTTGTTGAGCTCAGGCTGCGGTAGTTATTCTTGTTAGAAGTGAAACCCTGGTTGTTTGCGGGAAGAGTAAAAGGGGTTTGGAGTTGAGGCATTAACATCAATTTGTCATTTCAATCCTGTACATAAAAAGGTCACCTCGTTATCTCTCACATGGTCTCACGTGGTACTCGTCTTCAGCCGGAAATCTGTCTATAGACCACTGAAAGGACGTAACGCCGACCCTCACTCTGTAACAGGAGAGTAACCTTTAACCTCATGTTTTCTGCAAAGGCCATCCTGTCTCTAAGCAACTCATAAACCAGTGTTTCTTACTCTCTCTCTCTCTCTCTTTGTATGTGCCTGTGTGTATTCATGTATGCATGTATTTGTGTTTGTTTGTGTGTGTGCGTGTGTGTGTGTGTGTGTGTGTCCAAGTTCAGGCAAGGCTGTTGGCTGTTTATATGAAGCAGAAGAGTGTATCCATGCTGAAATGACTAATTGGGAAATAAAGTGAACAAGCTCATTTGATGCACTGAGCAACTTATTCCCTTTGCATGAATAACTGCAGGTTTATACCCTAAATATAGTTCTTGTGTGCGTAGCTTCTTATCCACCGCAGCCAGCGTATTGTTGACTTTAAACCTGGTGAGAGATTATGAAGTCTCTACACAGCATTATGCATTTTTGCATTGTGTTTTCTATCCAGAGGGAATTCTTCTCCCTCCTTCTGCACCTCTGCTCTGGCTACTGCCACAAGCTTGGCATCAAAGGGCCATTAAAGAGGCTTCGCTTAAATAAACTTGACAGCAAAGCCAAGGCGTGGTGATATGGGTGGACATGCAAATCAATATTTCACATCATCAGCCACTGGTTGGTGGAGAACGGGGACAGGATGACGAGGCGCGACCAATACTGTCATTGATTCAGAACGCAGAAGAGAAGTCAAGGAAGTCCAGTTAGGGAATAGCAGTTGCATCTTACACTTGTATTAAAGGTATTGTGAAGGTAATCAAAACCCAAGGATCATCAGGGGGCTTTTCTTCCTGTTTCAGTGCTGAATCTACATTCTGTCACTCTGTTCTGCAGCAGTTCGGCTCACAGTTCACGGCGAGATGAGTTGGCGGCTGTTGATCACACTGAAATGACATCTGTGCTTTGTTTATCCCCCCCAAACATGCCATAACTGTTTGCAGTCTCATTGTAGAAAGAAAGGATCAGTGTAAGCAAAGCAGATGGAAGGCATATGGAAGCAAAGACAATTCCCCCCCTCATTGAATTGTACCATTTAGTTCTACAGACCGTCTAAGCAATGTGTCACCACACTAGCGCTGTTGATGTGAGGCCTGGCAGCTCCGTGAACAGCAAACATGTCATTCAGTTGTAAATTATGTTACATGCAAGGTCACCTTGTGTAAAGGTTGGGAAGGAGGAGGAAATGAGCTGAGGTGGTAATTCATCTCTTCGTGTCAGAGATATATATCACATGGCAGAAATCGAAACACGCAGTTAAACTCCCAGATAACGCAAACACAAACATAGCACAGATGTCTGTATTTATGAGCCTGTTAAACCATACATCTAAAGACTGTCTACTCTGTTTAGCCTATAAATCATTTATTGTAGTTGCACTTTTATCTGCATCTTCTATAAAAAGTATCATTTAGTATTGATTTGTTAATAAGGCAAAGCACAATATAAACAGAGCTGTTCAGATAAATCTTTGCAGATGCGGTGCTGTATGTCATCTTGGACTTGTAGTTGGTATCTTCTTGCTAATTCTCCGTCCTTGTGTGACTTTCAACTCCAAGACATGCTCCCTCAAGGATACATGTCTTAGCATAATACAGACAGCTTAGGAGTCATTGAGATGTGGTCCCTCTACTCTGATTGGCAGACGCTGCCAGGCAAGGAATCCCCCTCCCCCAAAAACCAACTCGTTGCCAGCACAAAGCCAACTCTGTGCCTTTCCTGCTTTGGTACCCTTGACCGTTGACTATATCTCATTCACACCTCCCCTCCCCCAGACACAGGATACAGTGTGGCAGTGTATGGTCCACATCTTCTTTGACCCTCCTGTCTTTTACCATCCAATTTAAGTTTAATAGAACGGCTGTGCAAGGGGGCATCTTGCATTCTCAGATTGCTCACATTTTTATCCTTTTTTCCACTAAACACAGTTTTTTTCATCTAATATCACCCTTTTGCTTGGTACTGTGCCAGATATGAGGAAACTGGCAAGGTCAAATCCATCCCCACAGTCCCCAGCTGGCACTAACCCCAGTGACAAGGGTGTCTGGTAGAGGGAGATGTTTTCATGCTGGATGAACAATTTGTCTAGTGTTTACTCTCCTGTCCATTTGCATCACCAACTGTAGACCTGAGTGACATCAACATGAAGCCACAGACACAGAATGCTATTGCTTTTTTTTTTCTTGGTTACACAGTAAATCCTCCACCAGATTCTGCTCATGATGCATGACTGATTTCACGGCATGCAAGTACAGTACAAACGTGTACATGCACAATATCTTTGTATTACGCAGACCTTTTATTGATGACACCTACTCTCCAAGGTAAACTATCACCACTTTACATGTCTAACTTAAAAACCTGCTGTAACCAAGACCTGACTTTAATTGTAAAGGAATAGTTCACCATTCGGGAAATATTAGCTTAGCAATAAGACCAAAAACACACCATGAAGGTACAATAACCCGATGTTGTTATGCCTCCATGCCAGTGACAGCCGTGGCAGGAGGCATTATGTTTTCAGGTTGCCTGTCCCATTCTGTCAAAGGTCAAGGTCACTGTGACCTCACAAAACTTGTTTCTGGCAGTAACTCGAGAATTCGCATGCTAGTTATGACAAAATTTCACACAGATTTCAAAGGTGATTTTCACTCTGACGTCTTAATGTTCTGAAAAAAATGTTTTCTGGCTGAAGAGGAGATATTTGGTTTCATACTAATTTGGTGACACCAATCTTGGGTTCCCAGCTTAAAACTGTTGTGATCTTCTGTGCTGCTGGGTTGAAGGTGTGTGTGAAGCATTCATGTTTCATAACTGGTAGATTCTTTGTAGCAACAGCCATATTTAAATCCTTGTTAACTGTCATGGCTACATGAGTCTGGACAGGCATGGATGTAAACTGTAAGTGCAACATTCGACTTGTTTATGGAGGCAAACAACTCCGAGTCGGCAATTCTAATTTTAACTTGTAAAACCACAACTTGACCTTTTAGTGGTTTTTTGGGGGGTTTTTTGGTACTGATAAAGAAAAGAAGACACAATTTCTTAGTTCAGATCTTTGGAACTGGGGTCGTATGAGATACTTAAGTGCAGTTGGTGTATACCGTAGATGGTGGGCAGCATGCCCCCTAATTTGGAAAAGCAGGATGGAGTACCACCACAGAAGTCTGACAATGTACTGCTGTGGGTGGGAGCAGCAGATAGACTTATTTTAAGCACCTATAACAAGGCCCAATTAAAAAAAAGTCAATGTCAGTTTAAGTGTACTCTATATTAAGAATATTTTCACTGCTTTACCTTGCCACAGGCAGTCCTTTATGCAGGGGAATCTGTTAATGGCTTCAGTTTCCCATATACTCAAAGATACCAGACTCCATTGACAAAACAGTAATTTTAGCTTGCTGAAGATTGGAGCTGCTGGTCTCCCACTGACTCAATCAGTTAGTTAGTTTGTGTTATTGTAAACTATGAACTTATCCTTTTAAATGCCAAAGTCACTCAATAACAGAAAACTAATTCACTGATTGAAGCAGTGATAGACCTGCAACTAATGATGAGTGAGGTAAAATCACTGTTTTTCATAATGCAGTTTGGCTTTAAAGAGGGCAATATAATGGCTTCATTGAAAAATTGTTATCTGATGGCAGGGTACAGTGGAAAAAATATATATATTCAAAGAAAAATATTCAAAGTGTAGATATTTATTTATTTAGGCACAACTTTTTTTAATGTGGCTAAAACATGTTTTGCTTCTGACCTTTTCACTTTGGTACATTTCTTTATACTTTTTTTTTGGTGTAACAACACAACTGATAATGTCAGGAGGTCAGCATGCATGTGTAGTAGTATTAGATACATATCTCTCTCATTCTGCTGTCCCAGCATGAATACATATACAAAACATGAATGACAAAAACACAAAAAGAGGGGGCAATTTGCAGTGAGCGAAAATATAATAATAAATTATAGTATCATAATAAATGAATAGAAGGTTAATGAGCATTAGCAGTACATTTTGCTTTGTTCTTGTGTTGGTACAACTACCTGCGGCTCTGACCTGGGGGTGTGCTGACCAACATCTATTGATTGTAATACACTGACTATTAATAAGAACCTCACAAGAACCCTTTTCAGAAAATCTGAACTATGCCTTTAATTTGTTAGCTTTAGAGGTGCTGAGGGTTGGAATTATTTTTTGTTACTTTGGACTTAGCCAGGATAGCTATTTCCTTCATCTCCAGTCTTAATGCTAAGCTAATGTAACCCAAATTTAACAGACTGATATTAGTATGGTATCAGTCTTCTCATATAACTCTTGACAGGAAAGCAATTAAGTGTATTTCCTAAAATGATGTACTATTCCTTTAGTTCCAAAACCAAGTTCTAACAAATACAAATAAGTCTTGACTGAAGGTTTAAGACAAATTAAAAATCAGTAGTGCATGTATACATGAGTGCTTCTTTTCAGTTTCCAAACACTTCAATACATCACAGGATATTAATACAAAGTGTTTCTTTTTCATACCAAATGCGTCCAAGAAAATCCGTAATCCTGTGATTTCATTTAGTTTGCTTTCTGTGTTATAATCTTTCAACCTTTCATGTCAGTCTTAACATTTTCTTTTCTTAGCTCAGAGAAATCTGAGTACATGCCACTGGAAAAGTAAGGTGCTATATTATATATTACATAAGCACAACAAGGTTCTTCAACCCTGCCAGCAAATGTATAGTCACACCTGATGATGAACAGGATGACCTGATTTCCTGTATCTCCAGAGACATCTGTGCAGATGAAGGAGCGCAGTGCATCAGGCCTCCATTTCCCTTCTTCTACAACCTGTCATGGAATCAATCCTGCCTTTAGATGTGCTCTCTATAGGGAATGAATCAGTGAAGGTGCTGTGGTTTAACCTTCTCTGTCTTTCTCTCTCTTTCTGTTTCTATCTGTGAATAGATCTATCCATCCATCCTTATGTTTTGTCATCCTTTCTCTTCTTCCTCCTCGGAGATTAGCTCTCTGTCTCTTTCCGCTCTCTCATGCTGACTTTCTTTCCGCCTCGCTCTCTCTTTTTATCTTTCCTTGTCCCCCCCACCCCACCACCCCTCTCTCTCCCTCTCCCCTGTCTTGGTAGCGCCGCAGCTCTTGGAGCTGAGGGACTATGATTAGGACAGAAGAGAACTGGCTGTAAGACAGAGACAAACTCAGAACTGGGTCATCATTGTTTCTGTGTGAGGGCCCGCTCTGCAGATGAAAAGCTTGAAAACAAGAGGAGCAAACGATGCTCAATACAGCACCGGGAGCCCTAGACATTTCTGGGCTACAGAAATACTCATGCAAAGGAGGAATCGGAACTGCAACACAGAATTTATGTAATAGGAGCTGAATAAAACATGCTGCTGGCCCGCTTTTCTATCTCTGAACCCTTCAAGTTAGTAATCACCGTATTGGTCGGCAATAGCCGCGCGGCAGAGAAGCAGCACAATCACAGAGAAGTGCAGTGGTCATGAAGAACAAGACAGGGAAAACCTTGGTTGTCACAGGGTAATAGTATTTTGACATCGATCATCATTTTTCTCCTGCACTCTCATGCTTTATCTCTCTTTCTTGTCCTCTCTGCAGTCATCTCTCTCTCTCTTTCTCTCTGTCTTCCACCCCTTTAGCAGACAGTCTGACAGGGTCTGTCCCACTGGCCAACCATTCAGCACTCATCATGCGCATCATTTCCTCTCATCATTCCCCCTGGTGTGCTTCTTCCATCTCCTCTGGCCTGTTCACTCGCCATCAACCACTCCCCATAAACCCTTTTATTTGTGTGTGTGTGTGTGTGTGTGTGTGTGTGTGTGTGTGTGTTTGTGCCTCAGTATGTATTGGCATAGCTGTAGTTTATACTGATATGCATACTATTATGTGTAACCTGCTACAACATATTGTTGTTTAAGTGTGTGTCAGCGTGACTATACATAATATTACAATATTACAAAACAAGAAGGATATGTCACAGCGTGTGATGTGGGGTAAAACAGGTTGCAATATCAGTTTGAAATACACAGGGCATGATAATAAACTGTCTTATGTACACATCAAAGCAAAAATGTAGATTTTATTCAATGTTTCAGACATCGTGTTGAAAGCAACAAGCATCTCTCTGTAAATTTCTTTCGTGACAACTTCTCGTCCACTGTCGTTAGTAAGAGCCATTGTCTTTTGTGTGTGAAAGTATGTTCTTGAATCAGAAGGCAAAGAGCATTTTCTGTATAGCTGCTCTATTAATGCAGATGGCAATGTATCTAAAATGAATAAGTTGGCATAGTTGTCCTTTCTCAAGTCCCACAAACATGGCATCAAATGGAATATCCTGCATGTAGTTCTTGTGTTTTCTTCAGCATGATGCATCTGATGTCTGTTGCTTGTGTCAAACCTTTATTTCAAATCAGAATTAGTGGTGCCTTGGCCTACTTTCCAAACCATCGAGGAGCAAATAATCAGCTCGAGCTGAGGATTTGCCTGGCACTCTCTCAAACGTGGATGCTTGTGAAACATCCTTTTCAGCAAGTGTGGGTTTCACTGAGAGACTTTCAGGAGTGTTTCTCAGGCAGGGAGAATACTGGGAGACTTCTACTGCCATCTAGCGTGCGATTGAAAGTGGTTCATGGGAGAGCTGTGGGTGGATAGAAGAGATTTCTAAACATGTTTACTGTGTCAAATGATTTGCACATAATACATGGAATTAATTAGCTCTATTGTATTTTAGCACATACTATGTCACAATGTAGACATGCATCATCTCCTTACATTCTGCATTTATTTACCCCAAATATAAAATATAGTGATAGCAGTATTTACAGGAAACAGACAATATGATTTTGGACTTTTTTTCCTTTGTGGACTTTTCTTTTTCTCTGCCTCTCCGCCTCCTTCCTCGACAAGCCTACTCCTCACAGCACAGAAGTAATGCCAGAACAGTTCCCAGTGCCAGAAATTGCCCGGAGGTTTATAAATGAAGTACTTGTTGTTCAGAGTGTGGGAAGATTTTTCTTTTTATTATACAAATAACCCAACACCAGCCACCAGAAGAATAAGAGAGAGAAAGCCAGGGATCATCAGAGGCTTAAAACTCTTTTGATGTATTATCCACTTCACTTTTTCATTTGATTTCTTCCTCTTGTTATGAATTTTTCTTCCTTTGTAGTCTGCACTATGCTTCCACCACACAATTCAAAATATTCCAGCCACTCTTTGCTGATTGTGTTCCACAATGATTTTTCTAATCACCATTTTCATCTTGCTTTAATTAAACCTTTTATTGGACAGAGACACGGGCCATTATGCTCTCTATATTTCAGAGAGAATGGATTGGAAAATGACTAATGCCTTATGCTGACCTTTCTCAATCGCTGCCTGCTGGCAAGGCTATGCAAAGCAATTTCACCAACATATTTATCTCATCCAAAGCACACCTTACACTTAATCCTAATGGCCTTTTCATTAGCCTTATAATTGAGCAGCGTAGAGAGTGTTATAACGTGTCTCAGCTGCTTTTGAAGAGTAGCTACATGTCAGAGCCAGCGTATACACATTCATTTAGGGTAGTTAAACTCACGTTAACCTCCAAGTGTAGTCATCAATCACGCATGTTCTCCCTACTTTATTCTTACTGTGTGAAATAGTAAATAACCTGCTGAATGAAAACGAGTCTGCTCACATTTACATATCGGCCACATGTGTCACAGGGCTGGAGGAAAATTAATGTAATTACATTAATAACAGTAATCTAATTACATAATGCTGACCGTTTTTATGTACAGCTGCCATAAAACACAACAATATAAGTTGTAAAAATTGCTGAATTGCTTAGATTGTATGGTGCATGATAGAATTAATAAATGATGAAATCTTTAGGAATTAGGGTAGTTTAATTTTCCTTTAAGATTTAAAGGTTTACTGTGCAGGATTTTCCAAAAGAAACAATATAAAGATGCAAATATATAGAAGAAACCCCTTCCAGTCATCACTCATGACCCACTAGAAGTGTGCTGCAGAGTATTTATCTGCAGGGACTCTGCCCTTTGCCTGCATTTTCTTATTTTCTTTTTGTTTTCCTTTGCATTCAAGACATTCCCTGGTATAGCCCACAGGTGAGGTTGGGACTGTATAAAAATGCACCGGCTAGAAATGTGTTTTATTAGTCAACAAATTGATTAAATGTTCCATTTGCTGGTTGACACCAAAAATGCTAGTTGATTAAACTTATTTTAAACAAAATACTTTATGCAATTGCTTTCACCCAGTGAGATTGCTATTATAACAATCAGGCACATTTCCGAAAGATTTCTTTTCCTTAAGAAAACTGTATACGATAAGTGTTGTGTACTTATCAGCAGCATCTCAAATACAGTTTGCTCAGCAGAAATGTGATTCACGATTTCAAATGGTTCTTAAAATATATACAATACTTTTTGGGACAGTGTTTAACCTTATAGATAAAATTGTGCTCATTTGGACTGTTTCTGGTGTTTTCTTACTTTTAGCCTCAACTAAGTTTACACTTTAGTATAAAAGATATTGTTTGCTGGGAACATCTCTAGATCTAACCAGGTGTCAAACTGGAAGTGGCATGTATTCAAGAGGAAACAATCGAACAACAAAAGTTAATCTGGGGTTGGCTTTGACTTTAACTGGCAAGTATGTTTACAACAGTAACCAGCAATTCCTGGATATTTTAACTTTTATGAGCTAAACATATTTATTTATTTTTAAAACAGTGATAGATATAGTTTCTTAATGATAACAATAACACAAATAGCAGTTAAAAAACATAAATTAATATCAGTGTTTTAGTGTTAAAGTATTTGAATGCATTTTATATGAATGTTAGGCACAGAAATCAAAGCCAATTTCCAAACCTTTCCTGATGTAATAAAGCAGAAGATTTAAAGAGTGTTTAACAGTGTTGTAAATTCTTGGTCAGCAGAAATTACTGTTATGGACTCAGCACCTGGACAGGAAAGCTGTGTGTGTTTTGCACATTAATCAGATAAATCTACCACAGGATTACATTACTGATTACAGTCCGAAGCATTTTCCAACCTTGGGTATTCATCCAGACTTGAGAGATAATTGTGATACATAGCCTGCTCTGTATGAATAATAGGATCTAATCAGAATCACTTCATAATCAACCCCAAGAGACATCCTCATCTGTACACCAATTCAACACACTGGTTTGTGAGAGGGCCAGTAGATGGCAGTACTATGTTAGCTAGTCTGGCCTGGCAGTGAATGCAGTGAGAATGTACCAGGAACAAAGGTCAAATAACACAGCGCTGTTGACCAAGAGAGGGTCAACACATAAATATCTCCGGGGACTTTCTCAAGTGCCTAGTACGGCTACTTAGTGTGAGATTTGCCAGAGGAAAAGGCAGAAGTCCTATTTCCACCTCGGCAAAATGAAATCAGAAGCCCCTGGGATTTGAGTCTGACCTTCCTGACTCTCACTGCTGCTGAGTGATTACTGAAATATAAGAGGCCAGGAGGTGTAGGCACAGAAGGGTTTACAGGACAGAGCTACATGAAAATGTGAGGTGATTTACATGTATTAATAATTATCTTCTAATTAACATCTCACTAACTACCTCATTAACTGTAATTTCGAGTCTCACTGAGCATGAAGCCACACTAGCACAAAGGGATTATTATAAAAACGGAAAGATACAATAGTATCTGCATTAAGCAACAATCCTTTCTACTGTACAGTATAATATAAGGCCAATGCCAGTCTTGTTTGTTTAACGTTTAGTGGACAGGAATTCCTTTGGTTCGCTTCAGACCTGCATGCATTTTATTGGCTTGTGTGGGATTTGGGCAGGAAACCAGAGCTAATGCCCCCTCTCCCACTTCAAACGGATGCCAGGCACCCTTAAATGTCATGGGGTGGTTAGAGAGTTGAAGGAGGTGGGAGGGAGAGGGGGATTGAGGAGTGAGGAGCTGGGGCTCGCTGGGTGAAAGAGAGAAATCCAGCCACACCGCTGCTCGCCTCAGAGCTTATCAGTGTGTGCTGGATGTAGCTTTAGCGAGGCTGCTAAGAAAAACCAGATGCAGTGGAGGTTGCTCTGTGCCACTACGTGTCAGGTACGGCCTGGGTCAACCTGAGGCGCCTTGGTAGTATAGGAGGAGGCCACTGTACAGTTCAAACTCACTGCAGATGTTCTTTACTAAAGCATACAGTAGAGTGTCAGGGTCCTGCGGTTCATCCTCTTGACTCGACAGCATCTTTGAAAAGTTTAGAAGGTTTCATGGTGTCACTTCAATTACTCACCCCGATGGATTTCCTCTGCATTTTAGATTGACAACTTGCAGTGGTTTATAGCCGAAGTATCAAAGCGTGTGAGTGTGTGCTCTGGGGTGTGTTGGTCACTGAGAATCCCACGGTGTCTTTCTACTCATGCCAGCAGCAGTGTTTATAGGATTTTGTCTCATTTTCTCCAGTGTTAATTTATTTCCATAAAGGCAGCCATGACACATTCTCTCCTCTGCCTTCTGTCTCTGTGTGGCTTTACTTTACTGAGCTATGAATTTCTCTCCCAGTCTCTCTGTGCTGACTAGAAGAAAGGACCGGACTGACCTCAGTCACTGCTGCATGCTTATTTTGACAATGAGCATCATCATCCTTGTCAATTTCTCTGTGTCTCTCCTCGCTACCTCTCTCCGTCTCTCCCTTCGGCCCTACGTGTCTACACCCTGCAATTGCATTGTTTTGTGGTTCTGGATAACTCTTCACTATATTGTTACACTTCCTGAGGTATGTCATTATGGTTCATCTATGTCAGTGGGGAAATGAACATGTTGTGGCATGGTGAACTTCAATTTCCCACGTCTGCGACTAAGTCTCCCAAATCTCCAGCTTGCCAGTATCATACTCCTCCCTCCCTGTGTGTCTCTTTGGCAACCAGAAAATACCATCTCTCTCATCATTGGGATTATATGGAGCTCATTTGCCTTTGATTGCAAAACCATTAATGCACAAATGTGTTGGTGACTGACCTGTGACCTTTCTCATCAAATGACAAGCGAAACCAGTCTCATCACATCTCCTCTCAGGCTCTTTGGACCCCAGGGGTCTGGGTCAGGGGTTTGGTAGTGTTTGTGCTGTCTTTCTGTCAGACTTGCATGATCCACTGCCACTTAAAGAGGGAGAACAAGGCTGAGAAATGAGGCATTTCCGGGCCCAAGGCTTTATTCCTACAGCACAGTGGATTACATTACCAAATACAAAGGGGAGACGTGAGTCATTTTTTAAGAAATATTCTGCTCTGAGCACAGTCCCAGACCATCTTTGTGTGCTGAATCTCTCTGTAAAGATTAGACACTAAGCTTTTGAATGTGTCTCTAGACTACGTCACATATTTTCTGACTATATCTTGCTCTATCTGCATTTTAAAAAGGTGAAGCATGCTGTGTCCTCATCAGGCTTACATTGTTGTACCCTCAGGAATGACTCTGGACTCTAAAAAAAGGAAATGCTTATCACATATCCAGTGGAGCAAAGCTCTATCTGCCTCTGTGTTTCTTCTTTTTACTTTTCATTTTCCCCCATGCCACAAATGTGCTATAAAACAACAAGAAAAAAGAAGTGAATGCCGTTTTTGTTCACAATGGGTTTTTTTCTGGAAATATGATTTTCAAAGGCATTGTTCTGCACATACATTGAAACAATATGGATTTTGCATTACTGTCTACCAAGAACAACATTTTGTACATATAGTTAGGCTTTAAAGGGACAGTTCAACTTAAAATAAAAAATACATATTTTTCCCTGTTGCATGTGGTGCTATTTGTCAGTCTAGATTGTTTTGGTGTGAGTTCATGAATGCTGGAGATATCGGCACTACAGATGTCTACATTCTCCCATATGCAATGTATATTGATGTCACTTGGCTTTTGATGCTCAGTGTGCCCAAAATTAAACTTGGAAAAACTCAACAGCAATGTCTCTTTCCAGAAATCATGATCTTGCTACCCAAGATAATCTATAGACCTTGTTGTGAACAGTTTGATGTAGGAACTTTATTCTTTGTACAAACCACACCCACCAACTGTATCACTACACAGAAGCAAGCATATGCTTATGGATGCGAGACTCGCTTTCGAGAATTGCAAGAGATGAAAGCATTAATGCCGTCTTCCTCGGCTGAGCTGCGGAAGCGATGCATCTACTTTTAGCTCACCTTGATCCACTGAGCTGGCTAATGTTACATTTCAGATGAGGGCACCATTCATTTTTATATTTCGTCTATACTTCTCATCCAAGAGTAGATGCATGCTTCCTTCTGCGTGGTGATACGGTTGGTGGATGTAGTTCAGTAAAAAAAATTGTTCCTACATTAAGCTGCTCAAAAAGAGACATTGCTGTAGAGTTTTTCAGATTTTATGTTTTTGACCCTTAGAGCACCACAAGCCGATTGCCTGTAGTTCTATCACATTCAAGACATGGCAGACATCTCTATAGCCGATATTTCTTACACTGGACTGACAAATAGTACTACCTACACGTATGAGGAAAATATGTATTATTGATTTTTGGATTTCCCTTTAAAGTGGAAAAAAGTCACATAAAAACACACACAAATTACTAATGATGTTCCTAACTAATAGGGTATGAAGAACATTTCATCAACACGACAAAAATATTTAGATATGGAGGTAAAAAAACTGACTTACAAAAGATGACATAACATTTTATATCATGATTACAGTCAGACATCATCAACACTTTGCTCCAACCTCAGCACCACTGTTTCTCACAGTGCCTGTAGTCTCTTTTCTCTCCTTCGTATCATCAGATGGCCATCACCTTCCGTTGCGGAGGGGTTTCCATGGTGACTACATCCTTTTCTGGGCAGATTGTTTGCATGGGGTCAGGGCTGCTCATATGCTGCAGGAGGACAGGGTACTGCTGGTAGGTGGGGGAGGGCGGGGGCTGGCGAAGGACAACAATTTTAGCGCTGGGTCCCTGCAGCAGGATGTCAGCCAACTCTTCCCGTGTGGAGTTGACCACTGGCACACCATTCACCTCCACCAGTCTACAAAGCCAATTACACACATACACACATCAGGAAAACTATGAAGAAACAGGGACCTTAAAATGTACAGTCCGGCGTCTCCTCATTTCAAGTTATCAAGTTCGAGAAAAAGTTCTAGTGTTCCTCAGAGTTTCCTTAATAGCATAAACAAAAGCTGACAAGGAAATTTTCCCTGTCACCTTCAAAATATCAAATTGTTTATTTGGCAGGATTCTCCCTACAGGTAAAGGCAGGACCTGTATGATGTTTTTTTTTAAACAAGCAACAAATAATATCAAAGAATTCACAAATCACAGAGCATGAAATATTAAAAACATCACCTTTACACAGAGCTCATTAAAAATTTCCCTTCATTAGTTTTTATTTATAGCCAGGCGGATAAAGCTGACAGGGAAATAGCAAGCCTTTGTATTTTTTGATTAGCTGTGTAAAGAGCATTGGCACAGATGCTGTGATAAGTGAACACACACAGTGAGGCTCAAAGACTCTTTTCAGCTTCTGTGGTTCCGTCTCTGCACTGTCATGCCGACTTCTCTTACTTGGCAGGACTGTCTCCAAGAGGGATGTCATCTGCACTACCTGTGTGTATCTGCCGTGTGTGAATACTCAGGGGTTTGAGCGTGCTGAGTTTCTAAGAATGTACTTGTTGTGCAGTAATTGCTTAATTACATGAGGTCTTTTATCTGCCGCTTTTCACTCTCTTCTGCATCCAAGTATTACGTTACAATGTTTGGTTGCTTTGGGGCCAATACCTGATGGGTTTCCATAGTCACTAAGCATAGAGAAATAGAGTGATGAAAGAAATGGGTGGGATGAGTGACACACTGAATAGTACTTTCTCTATCTAGGTGGCCTCTGTGGACACTAACCAAGTATTTCATTATCATCATTAAGCCTGGTTAATAACTTGGTGTCCTTTTTACATTGATGTGTTACCTGTCATCCACACAGAGGTGGGAGTCATCCACCTTCACCACCACTAGTCCACTGCCTTCTCTGTAGCGACACGTAAAGCTGTAATGACCATCAGGGTTGGGGCTCTCCTGCACAACCAGCAGCATGGCAGGAGACTGTGGTGACACCAGCTGGCTCAGGCTGCCAATGGCCAAACTTTTTTTCCGAGCCTTCTCCTAAATGAAGAAACAGGCAAGAACATATTGACAAATCTGCTCCAATGCAAACTGTGCAGATTTTTAGAAATGACCTGTTTTTGGTGGATTGATATAAATATCATTGAAAATATACTGTGTGTGTGAAAGATAAAGTATTTTTTAGGCCCATTTCATGCTTTTTTTTTTTTTTACCTATGTCATATTTTTCTCCCTATATAATAGTATGAAGACTATTCTACTGTTCACCTATAATACATTTTAGTTCAGCATTTTGGAAAATACACCTATTTATTTTCCTGCTGAGAATTAGATCAAAGGATGAATACCACTATTATATCTTAAAGGGGTTACTTTATCATAAAGACTGAACACAGGGGGAAAAGCTCGCCTGGGTTTTTCCAAAGACCACCATCATCTGTAAAGCTGCACTCATTAACACTTTGTATCTAATTTGTTGGTTCAGTACAAAAAATAAAGTGCAAAAACGAAGTTGTAGCTTCATGAAAAGTTATGTACCACATGCAGTGACTTTCTTAAGTCTTGTCATAACTGAGTTTGACAACAATACTGTGACAATGCAAAGCCCCCTGTAAAACCACAACTTCTTGTTTTTATGTTATTTTTTTTAGGGATTATACAAAGAATACGTACCATGTTCATTAGAGATCTTTAGAGCTGCTGGTAGGACTGTAATGGTGTAGGAATTTCCCCTGCAGTAATTAAGGGTGACTCAACAACACAATGTGCGGCATTACCACCATGTTTTGTTGCCTTTGAAAATTACTTTATTTATACTGAGTTTAGCGCTTCGTAAACAACCCTTTTTTAGATTGTTATTGGGTGTACTGCAGAAAGCTAAGGACAATGAGGCACAATAAAGGGCTCAGCATTTTTTCAACTGAGATGCTTTGGTTGCATCTGGTTGCTATGATACAGTATAGCTGCAGAGACAAAAATGCCAGCCCAAAGTTAAAACCTTGCTTTGGATAAAGGGAAGGCTGAAGAACGTAGGGAGAGAGGAAAGACCCACCAGCCTTTGTGGGTTAAGTATTAATTTGTTCTCCGCTGTAGTTGTTGTTCAACGATGTGATGGTTGGTCTTTGTGGTAGGCTAGTTGTCCTGCCGTTCCTCCACTGTGATTGTGTGTGAAGTTGCACAACTCTTGGCAAGCAGAAAAAAACAGAAAAGAGAGAACAGCAATAGTGCAGTGCTCAGCGCAGAGGAGATATTCATTGCCTTGTCACGCTGAAGGCATTTGTAGGGGAGTGTATAAAGATGGCACTCCTTTAAAAAACAGTAAGAACATGAGCATAGCAGTTGGGGCAGTTACGTGCCATCCCATGCATTTGGCTTGTCAAAAGCACGGTATTGCAATATTGCGGTTATTGCAACACCCCTACTGGTAGGCAGGTGTTTTGTCTTTTGACAGAGCCAGACTGCTGATTCTCCCTGTTTCCAGCCTTTATCATTTAACTCTGCGAGAAAACGATCAAGTTTGTTTTCCAAAAAGTTAAACTATTCCTTTAAGGTGCTGTAATGGCAGTTAAAGATACTGAAAAGTGCAACTTCTTGTATCCTCATCCTTATCACAACCTTATTAAACATGGAATCTTTAAAACTTTCAAATGTGTGTTTTTGTGCCTCTGCAACATTTAAGTTTTATCATTCCCGTGATATAAGATTTAAACAGTTCTTGGAAAAGGATTACAGATACCACTACATGGAGGTCCCCAAGAGATAAGACTGAGGCTGCGTCAAAGCCAGAAGACCACCAAGATGTAATGATTAGCTTTGGAGGAGATCACACCACAAGTAGCTTGCAGGGATCAGGAATAACTTGTGAGTCTGACCACTGAATTCCAATGTTCCCTTATCCAGCCTCTTGGCATACCCCCTCCCTCCCCCGAACAGCATGTGAATGCCTCGCAGCAATAGATGCCGCCTTGCCAGGTTCAGGGGTCAAAGCTAAGGCTTCTCTCTCCTCAGACAAGTTGGCCAGACAGGATATATCCACGGAAACGCAGCCCAAGCCCCTTGAGAAAGTCACTCTAATGCGCATCGTTTTCCCTTTTAGTTTGCCTCGATGTTGGACACACGCCAAGAGGCAGAG
The DNA here is from genome assembly GCF_026936395.1 of Plectropomus leopardus. Lineage (NCBI taxonomy): Eukaryota > Metazoa > Chordata > Actinopteri > Perciformes > Serranidae > Plectropomus > Plectropomus leopardus. The sequence goes on from NC_142188.1 coordinate 23,636,053, forward strand.
GAATTTTCTTTTCATATTCTTCTTGTTTATCCACAAGATGTGATCAAATCCTAACCTACCTGGGCCAGACACAGGGCACATATCCCACATACTCATCAGACGCTAGTAGACAATTAAAACACTGCTATTCAAGATCACAGAGGACACTCAGGAAAATGGCACACCATATTTTTCTATAATGAGAAAAAAAGGTGATTTAAGTTGCAAATCCTATAAACACCATAATTTGCCTCCATTACAGGAAGCTAAAACATGATCTGCGAAAGGACTCGGTTTCAGCCAGTGTGAGAAATGACTTCCTGACAGCTCCAACAACGTAGATGCTAAGTGGAAGGGATTGCATTTCATTTATAATGATGGGTGTTGGTAGTTCTAAAATCAGTGCTGTCATTCTGAATGCCGACGCCTAGGCTGCTCCGCTGCAGGGATCTTTAACACAATCAACCTTGATAACGGAGGACATAGTAATGAGAGACAGGCTGACCACATTGATCAACCACAACTGGCATCACCCTATCCGTTTCTTAAACTCAGGGGGCATACCATGGCAAAGATAAAGAGGTGGCAGATTTTTCTCAGAACTCAATCCATCTTTAACAGACACGTGAGACTTAAGCGTGGGCAAATTCTTCCAGTTTCCCCTTTTTAAGAGTCCGTCTGAAGTTTTTGAGTCGTCCAAGCTAAACTGCTTATTTAAAATCATTTCCGCCATTTGTTGTCTTTCCCCTTCACTCTATCCCTCTGTTTCTCTTTCTCCTTCCCTCTCGGCTGCTTTATTGATGCTCTCTAGTTGCAATAGATCCCAGAGATTAGACTGTCGATGATGAAATATTTCCTTATTGTCTGTAATGCGGGGCAGCCTACGAGACCAAACACAGGGCGGTCTGCTCCTTATTAGAGCAGCAGCTCCATCAGTTCCCAGGCTGCTCCTCAGCTCTGACCTGTGTGTTAACTCTGATTAGGTCATATGATAAACATTAGCGCTGCTGCTTTTCCCACAAACTCAGCACCTAAAAAAGCGTGGCCCCAGGGCGGCAACGTGACACGGGGCACCTTTCAAAGCTGAAGCCGCGTGTGTCCTTTCATGGCACCTCGTTAGGGCTTCTCCAACGGGATAAAAGAGCCACATTAAAAAAGAAGTAGGCTCCTCCGGGGATAGATGGAGATAGTTTTACACATGCTGGCCCACTTCTCTATTGCAATCTCCCAGTGGCTTTTGTCACACACATTCCATTGTTGGTATGGTCACAGGCTCTCGGATGTCAGCGCTAAACATCATTTTCTCAGAAAAAGTGCATGTTCATGCAAAGGACTTTACTCTGCCTTGTATACCCACTCTCACAGCGGGGCTAACTGCACAGCTTAACGAAACAGAGTGGATTGAATGGAGCATTGTGTTGTCACTCAGGAGAACAGTGAGGAGGAGATCAAAGATGATGGACATAATAGTGTCAAGTAATGACCTACAACATCAGGAAGCTGTCATCACCTCTCTGAGGGTGTGCCAATTCTACTGTTGGAGAATTTAACGAACAGATATATGAACTTCACATATTCTGTAGATTAATAGATCCTCTAGGTCTGTGATTATCACAGTGTGGCTTTCATCAGGAAAGAAAGGCCCAGTTATAGTGTGTGCATAAGTTGTTCTGATATGGTTAAAAGACAAGAGGGAAACAGCATTGGCCAAAAACGGTAAATTTGACTTTGTTTTTCCTTCAGCAAAGATTTGATTTTAGTATCCCATACCACACATGCTTCTCTCAGTGCAAATCTCAGTTTCTCATTGTTTATTTTTAGCAAATCAAAACACTCTCTGACTCAGATTATACAGCTTTCCCACATATTAGTGTAACTGTTTTTCACATGCTGTTGATTAACCCCCACTGACTGAGCTCCATACCCTTAACTTGTTGGCTAAATTCTCCTGCAGTTCAAATAAGCCATGAAAGGTGTTAGTGATTTCTGATCAGTAGTACCTTAACGTAGCTTTCTTGCAAAGCATTTTGGAGGTGAGCCACCTGCCGGTTGAGATGTACCATGGAAATTTCCTCCTTAAACACTTGGCAGTTCAGCTTCATCTTTTCCAAAAGACGGACGTCCAACTGTCTGAATGGCAAGAGACCACATTTTACAAAAGGTCATGCATGCATGACATGGTTTATGAAATACTCTATGCGGTTTAAATGTAGTTAAGGTTTTTATGTGAATTTCAACAGAGTTAAAAAAACATAGCAGATGGTTTATTTTACTTGGAGTAGCAATGCTTTAGCATATTTGAATTTTATGTAGAGTAGGGTGACCATATCCGCAACTTAACTTAAGCTATACATTGTACGGATGGTAAATAACAGAGGCCTCATGATACAATACTATCACTGTTATCACGATACAGTATCATTGCAGTATGCTGAATATATGCTGAGAATATATAACATGTATTGCGATTTATTACCTTTTTCCAACTGCAGGTTATGTCCTCAAGGTAAAACTTTGTCAACAACTTTGTCAAAAACAACTTGATGTTGACACAAAATTTCACAATATCATGCTGTATCCATATTTTCCCCCACCCCTAATACATTGTGGAGACGTGCAGATATGATTCAAATTGTTACTGTTTTTTTGTTTTTAATTTGGTGAAACACAAAACTAGCCTGGGGAGACCATCCGGATAACATGAGCTGAACATTCTGTTTCTCTCTGTATCCGTCTAGACTCTATGCCGCCCCTAACACTTTCAGTGGGCGGGAGTAATCGACTTGACAGACAAATGTCTTCAGCCTATGCTGACATTTGCACTAATCTCTACTACTCAAATACATCAGACAGTAATGATCTAAAAAAAAACCAATTTATTTATATGTACCATTTGTATGTGACATGATCCTCTTTGATTTTGTGCTCTTGAAAATTGTTTGGGGTGGCAGAGAGTCCAGACTGATGCAGAGTGAAGCAGAGTGTTGAGCTCACGTCATTAAGATGATCTTTCCAGGCAAACAAAAAGCATGTTCCCACAAAATATTATTAGTTATTTAATTTCTCTATATTTGTTTGGATGGCAGTCAAAAGACATTAGACAGTGGCTCAAATTTATAGTCTATTCAGATCAGTGGGCATTTTGGTGTCTCTAATCTAACTGCCTTTTATGTCTTTGGAAAGTTGAGGGAAAGTTTTATGCACTGTTAAACAAGCTGCTGATTAACAGAGGCAGTTCACCTACTTCTTCTTGTGAGCAGTGGAGTTGTTAATGTTGTCTCTGAGGGTCTGCAGGCTCTGCCTCTTGTCATTCAGTCGACTTTTAAGCGATTCCAGCCTCTGCTTCAGTTCAGCAGAGCCAAGTCTGTCTACATCCACATCTCCATCCATGTTCTTGATCTCGGAGCAAAATGCTACCAGGCCGTGGTGGAGCTCCTGGACCTTTGAGTTCAAAAGATGAGTTTTCAGTGGTGATTGCGTTCACTACTAAGTTAATACAGTCACTACAGTTATGGCACCATTAGATGAAAGTTTTTCTCAAAAAAGATGTAGCTGAAGAGAGATTTTGACCTGAAGAATGACATTTTGTAGCGAGTCCACCTGTTGATTCAGCTCCCTGATCCTCTCTTCTTTAGCTGGCTGGTTCAACTGCACAATTTTGTTGACGTTGCCATTCTCATTAGAGCTTTTGACCTCTGGATTATTTTGTGAAGCAGTATCTGATGACTTGTCCTATGTAGAAGCATACAGAGAGGTATCATGTTAAATGCTAAATGTCATGGAAAGCTTGACAGCATTACATTGAAATGTTGACCAAATGATTACCGTTTTACACAAGTGCAGCTCCAACTGTCTGTTCTCTGATGTCAAAGTCAGTAAACTCCCAATCTGCTGATCTGGTGGAAGCTCCTCTGATGAATCTTAAATAGTAAGATAAGATAAAATGACACTTTGCTGTCCATTCACATGGAAATTTGCTTGGCATTGTATGCTCCAAACAATTGATAGACTAATATAAAAACATCTGGAACGTCACCCTTCAGCAATCAACAAAAAGACATGATAGGATATAAGCAACATCTGATAAAAATGCGCCTATCCTTTTCCATGCAAACACACACGCACGCACGCACGCACACACACACACACACACAGAGTACACCCTACATCCAAACATGTCATATTATTTTGAGCTGGGCCTTGTGTGAGGACTAGGAGTGGGTATTGGTACAAAATTACTTTTAATGAAACTTCCCCAGTCAGTTTGTGCCTACATTTGTTCCTTGTTACTTTTTTACCAAGATATGGGAAAATTAAGACTGTATGGTTTTGCTTGCAGCCAATCACAGCAGGCAGTCTTCGACTTAATGCAATGTGTAACTAGCCCATTGCCGCAGAAGCTACAGCCAGTACAGAATGTGCTGTGGTGAAGTTGAGTGCTGCGAGTTGGTAGTTTAGTGTGCCAAGATGCCGCCAAAACATGGAAAACTATGGCTATACGGCACAATTGTGGCATCTGGTGGCATTTTACACAACTGAATGTCTCCATTCACATGATGGGTATCAAGTGAAATACTCTATTGATACCGATATAGCAGATACAGCCCTAGTGAGGACCCTATAGTCACATGCTGCTTGCATAAAACCAAAGCACATGTACTGTGTATAAAAACACGTTTGTTTTTGTGTTGTGCACCTTGCTTTTCTTTCAGTACGAAGAGACTTTTATCTTCTGTCACTCCCAACATTTTGATACATGAATCCATGATTTTTCCCACTGTTGTTTCCTTTGGGGTTCTGAGATGGACTATCCGCTCTGATGCTGCAACACAACATGACACAACAATCATATGTAGTATAGAGGAGTAATTTATTCTCACATAAGGGTCCATTTTAAGTATGAAAGCCCCTCTGGCCTCACTGGCCAGACAGTGCATGATGTGGCTATATGTTGCCATCAATGAATATAGAATACTTACATCCACTGTGTGATGTAACTTTACATTTTGTAATGTCTTTGTAGGGTCTCATTTATAACATATTGCATAATTCAGTTACTCACCATTAATTGTAATCTCTATCAGTTGAGAATTTCTCTGTGCTGTGTAGTTTTGGCAGTTGTTTCTATAGTGGAAAAAGGCAAATAGATTAAAACAAAGCTTGTTTGTTTGTATTCATTGTGTGTGTGTGTGTGTATATATATATATATATATATATATATATGAGAGGCTGTACCTGAGCTTAAGGGAACGCCGATTCATGCTCAGGCAGCTCACATGAGGAGAGGACGTAGATTTGCTCATCGACACTAATGTCGCAGTGAATGACTCGACATTATTAGGGCCTAAGGATTCTGTTGAAAAAAGAAACATCAGTTCACTTTAACCTCCTCGACATACTTTGTCTGCAAACTGTCCAGGCAAATTTTCATGCGTCATGTTGTGATGATTAAAGGTTACCGAGCAGAGAGTCGATTCTCTGGGTGATGGCACTGGGAGGGTGCAGCTCATTATAAATGGCCGACAGTAACAGCTCCCTATCTTCCAGTGTGGAGATATGGAGGATGTCCAGAGTGTTCAGGTCCACTGAAGCTATGTCTGCTCCACACAGTTTGGCTTCTGAATGAGAAACATTTAATAAATGTCGTAGTGATGTACCAGCAGTAGGGTTGCTAAATTTCAGGAATATTCAAGGTGGAAACTTTTATTGGGAAGTGACAAATTTTAGAGATTATTTCCTCAGGCTGTATTCAACGTGTCATATGCAGATCGAAACAAAAGTTTTACCATACCATAATCAGACCTTAGTCTGACAAATAAATCTGTTAATTTGTGAATACATATACAACAAAATATACACAGTGTGAAATGTGCCATGTGATGAGTTAGCTAGCATGTAAACTAATGGGGAAAGGTATTTATGAAAATTAAAGCAGACAATGTGGACTGTGTGCGAACGTAGGGTCTTAAGTGAGCAACACTTAAAAGGAATGTTTTACAATAAAGAATGATGAGAAATAGATTCATTTAAACTCTTGATTTAGCATGCTCAACCAGCTTCATCCCACATGGTAACGAGTTAACATAAAGTAGCTGAAGGTGTTAACAAGAAACCATCTACTGGTTAACTGAAATATTATATAGTATATACAGTACTATTTGCAGTAGTGTGGATTGCACATGTAATGGGAGAATGCACTACACGTGCAGAGGGTTGTAATTTTACTAAATTCGTATCTGGCAAATGATCTGTGCATGTAGTGGAAGAGTGTGCTGCTAAATGCAGTGCATGGTTACAATTCAGTTGTAATTTTAAATGTTTATATTCATTTCATATTAAAATTTATGCAAAAATTCCTCCAAATCAACTTCTATATCCTGACTCTTTGCAACCCTAGATGCACCACAGGCAATAATCTTTATATAACTGATAAATACTAATTATTTTTAAAAAATAATTTTGTGGAAAAAGGTAAATGCAAATTGGACATGTAGTAATTCACAAGAGGCATCCATCATATGAGCAGAAAACAGAAACAAGCCTGAAAATTATAATTTAACATTTAGGTTTTACAAAAAATATATAAAGATTTAAAGTTTTATGTCAGCATTTTTGCTTTTAGTTTAGTTAGGGTTAGTTTGTGCAGTGAGGGGCAACTTTTTAAAACTTTTTATAAATCTAAACTTGGGCGTCTGCTTGTGTCAGAGTTGCACTGAAGGGATATTACATGACTGAACCTGTTTTATGAGGAAAGGCCAAAATGTAACAGAGGGTGAAAAAAGAAAATGAAAATGCTTAATATTTTAACCTTCAAGACATATTGAAGACAATTAGACAAGTTTATTATTGAATTAAACTCTTACATATTGCAATTAAAATATGATTAATGCATCGATGATGCATAAAGGTTTCATATTGTGTTTATCTTAATCCACATCTCCCTTTCCTCTTGAGTTAATGACATTCATAAAATAACCTGTTTCAATTTGATCTGTGGTAAAGATAACTTAGATTGGCAGTGTCAGTCTTTGTTGTGTAACCACAGGGCTGGGAGAGGAGACTGGCAGAAAAATGTTTTTTACCTCTGATGAAAGGGAGACATTTCTGCAGTCCAATACTGGTAAACCACTGGCAGACTTCATCTGTGTTGAACTCCCCAAGACATTTGGCCACTTGCCTGTCCACGTCCTGAGGAGAAGGAGAGGTTACATACCTGCTGCTTATACCACAGTGGCATGTGGAAAACCACACTACAAAAACTCTGCGTGTAGTGTCTTATATCATTATGTCATAGTTCTCCACACACAAGCAACATACTCTTTAAAGCATTGTTTTGAGATATTTTTTTAATGCTCTAAATCCAAAAAGTAAGCAAAGGTTGGGCACATGACGCACAGAGATGATTCAGACTCAAACTGCTGCATGAGAAAGTCTATTAAGTAGATGGCAAGACATCAAAACAAAACGTGGTTAAACTCCGAGACACTTTGTCATTGTCTGTGTCACTGATTCATTCAAAGTATCAAAGTATGACTGTGTTTGGTATCCATGTTTCGACATATCAAAGCAAGTAAACTCATTTGTGTGTTTAACTGTAAACAAAAGTTTAAAAAGGACGAAGAATAAATGTTTAAAGCAGGTTTCTATGTAATCGTTGCCTTAGATTCTCTGTTTATGATGTTCCTGGGAAGAAAACTACAGAGTTTCCTGCTGCCAGCAGTAGCTTTACAAGGTGACTGTGCAATGATTAGATAGATTGGTGAGGGGTTTGTTTTGTTTGAGGGTTTTCACCATTACCTTTTAAGAGAGTGAGAGGCTATCGGAAAAAAAATCTTATTAGATCACGCTTTACAAAAACCACATAAATAATAATCCACAGCCATTTTCAGACATTTTGTCTAATTTGGGGTCCCAGTGTGGGACTCTGGTGTGAGGCGTGGCTGCTTAAGCTATGTGATGCATAAATTACTCACATGTAATTGATGGGTTACCAGACGGAAATAAAACAGTTGATAATGCATGGAGATAATAAGTGCAGGACGTGAGCAATTTGCTTTAGAGAAAAAAAAAAAAAAACGTTCTGTTTTGTGTTTCAGCTAACACATGGATCGCTAAGGATACGAGCAATCTTGCTTGGCAAATCCTGGACACAAAGATGAAAATCCTGAGACTATTTGCAGAGTCATTGCTTTGACAGATCAAGGGAGCTGGGAAATATAAACAGAGCATATTCTGTAATTGCGGCAGCTCTGGGCTGTGTGCTGATGCCACCCTGAAGGCCCTGCTTTGATGGTTTACAGTACCTTCTCAGGGAAGTTTCCATTCTGATCCTTTGACTGAGGCATATATGATGCTGCATGGAAGGCAGAGAAAACAAAAACATGTAAAGCAATTTCAGAAATTATACACTGGAACAGTAGTATTATGTTTAACAATCCTGTTTGTCCATGATACTATATTACCACACTCACCAACGGTTCTGCGTCTTTGTCGTGGCGACCCCTCCTCTTCCTGGTGGTCTGTGGTCTGGGTTAAGGCGTGGAAGGTGGCGCTCCTGGTCAGTGTATCCCCAAAACTGCAGGAGCGAGTTATTGGCCTCTGTCACATAACATAGATTGCAGTCAACATCAGACTAAAAATTCAAGCTTAGAGTAAGCAATTCACAGCTGCCAAGTATCTAAATTAGATTCTAAAAAAACTGCAACAAATTGCAATATATTGGATCGTAACCCAGTATCGTGATAGCGCCAAATTCTTGCTAAAACACGGCGCCGGCAGGACGGGGACATGAAGCAGGGACTTCATAGCTGCACTATTGTGAGATCTTTGTAAAAAGGACTACAGTAGTAATCAGATAAAGTTCATATCATCCAGAAATGTATAGTGACTCTCTGTAGATACATTTAAAGGTCTAGTGTGTAGAATTTAGTGGCATATAGTGGTGAGGTTGCAGAACTGAAACTTGAGCTGAAACTAAGCTGACCCTCACAAAAATGCTAATTGCCCTATATAGAGCCAGTGTTTGGTTTGGTTATTCAGGGCTACTGTAGAACAACATGGCGGACTCCATGGAAAATGACCTGCTCTGTATGTAGACATAAATGGCTCATTCTAAGGTAATTAAAACACAACACTTCTAATTTTCAGGTTATTATAAACTAATGAAAACAATTATGAATATTATATCCCATTTCTGCCAATAGATGCACCTACATCCTACACACTGAACCTTTAAACACATTAAAGATGGGCCATAGAACATGTAATATAAAACATGAAGTGATCATGGGAACAAAAGTTAATAGTCTTTAAACCTTTTGGTGATTAAATGTGTCCCCGTTGGCGGCTTGAGGAAGCAGACAAAGTTCAGCTTTCAGCATGTCTGAGTAGCTCATGTCCCTGTTGCTCAAGTCATCTGTAAAGTAATAGAGACAGTGAGTAAATAAATGAATAGGCATTGATCCCAGTTAGTCCTATAGTAGTTCATCACTGCATGGGAAAAAAAAACTGTTGAGCAAAGTCTTTGTTTTCACCCTTTTATGGCACTCTGTTCTTATGGTTTCAGGCCTTCTCAGCCTTTTTCTGGCGTACAGGTCACCAGGTCTATTTACAGTGCATTAGCTGGTGCTGATACTGGACGCAGCTTTGATGGGGTTGCTTGGCAACCCGTCATGCACACTAATGTCCGTCTGGTTGATGACATACTTCTCTGACAACCCAAGTTCTTTCCCACAGAAAGCCCATATTCTTACATTTTCCAAATGTCACTTGGTCAGCGAGCAGATATCTTTTTTTTCTGCTATCATAACAAGCAAGACGAATGAGGCTGAGAATACGGCATTCAAGCTAGGCCCCGGCTTTCTCAGGCAACACAACACTGTGATGTGGCAGAGATAGATGTTGGAATGTTTGCAGTCCTGAGTTGTAACTACTTTAAGTTTTATATCTTCACAGATTAAAGCATAACAAGCCCCTTTACAGTTTAAAACAGTAGTCTTTTCAAATAGTTTACCCAACAAAAAAAATCAGCCTAATTTCTTAAACACATGTTTTTCATTTCAGGGGCCTGTTTCTGAAAGGCTGGTTTGACGTGGATGAGAGTTTAGATGGAGGCAGAATCAGATAAGACGGTGTAATTGGTTTATGTGTGTCAGCAGTGGAATCTTGTCTGGTCCCGGACAGACAGTGGAGTACAGCGAGGGGGGGGCAGCGAGCTGGCACTCTCTTCATCACCTGGCTGGCCTGTGAGTCACTCTAGAGAGGATCATAAAGTCTGGCCCACAGCTAAGCAAATTCAGAACACTCCATGCAAAACACGACCGTCTTGACGAGACCAGTCAAGTGAGGAAAGCGATGAGTCTTGGCTCAACGTGACGACATGTAGGAGCACCCTCCTCTAACTGACCTCAGACACAACAGTGTGTCTATGAAATTCTGAGAAAATCATTTCCAGTCTCGCTCCGTGACTTCTTTTCACCGAGCATGGGAGAAGGGACATAAGATGGAGATTTGTCTGAGAATGCTAATGGAGGGTAGCAGCACACCCACCCCTACCACAGCCATGTTCAGACTTCACACAGCCTGCGTCGTCCAGGAAAAGCTCAATCAAAACAAAGGACAGGAAATTTTGGGCAGGCTTAGGGACACAGCCTCATGTTGCCTTAAACGGTGAAATCACCAGCAACTGAGAGATGGACATCATTCCCAGTCTAAGCTGGTTCAGTCAGGACAAGTCAAAGCATGAGTGAGCTGTCTAAACCCTTGACTGGTTAGCACATACAAACACATTGGATCCTCGCACGCACACCAACAAACACACTTCGGTGCGCCACAAAGTTTGACATCCAGTCACACACAGACACACACAGGGTTAATGACAAAGCAAAGCTATAGTCAGAACTTTTCAGCACATTTATGTAATGGATAGGCAAAAGCGATGCTTATCGTTTCCAGTATTATTGTCCTCCTCTGGTTTGAAAAGAAATTAAGCTCTTTGAGAGACGAGCGAGGGAGGAGAGCATGCTGAGTCACAGGAACCCAAAACCTGGGAACCGCCTGCTCAGCCACGCACTGGGAATACACACACAATGGCTAAAAAGGGATTCTAACAAAGGGGGAACTTCTGCAACTCCCAAAGGAGGCGTTGGAGGTACTGTAGCCATGTCACATAATGACTGCAATTTCATATGACTGGGCAACTGAGATCAAAACGAAGAGGACGTAGAAGCAAAGAGGATGGAGCAAACCATCATCTGGTGCCATTTACCTCTCACCTATAGTTTACCTAAGTGGACACAGAAAAGTTAAATTTGCCTTAAAAAAACTCACCCAGATTGTGCTCAGTAAATGACAAAAGATTTATTCCAGTGTTGAAGCTCCCTGTGACAAAGACAGAAGCCAAGAACAACCACTGTGACAATTTCCTCTTAAATATACAAAAGAACATTAAACAGAAATGTTGGCAAATATGCTTGTTTTTTTAACCTCAAGTCAGATGAGGAGAAAAGTGTCATCTATATCTTTATTTGTTCAAGAGATGGCCCTTTTTCCATCGCAGACATTTTGACTTGTCAAAGTAGTAAAAGCAAAGGTGTTACTTATATAATCAATGGCTTAGTTGTATTTAAGTGCCCTAGTGAGTTGGAAATTTGTTTTTCAGACTGTGTCATGTTCATAACGTGAAAATAACATGGACATTACAAAGAAATATGTCAGTTTTTTTTTTGCTCAGAGCATTTAACAACAGGTGGATAACAGTTTGAAGCTTTATATTAGAAAGTGATTTCATGCACTTATTGCCGCACCCATATATCCCCTAAAAACAACTATTGCAATATTGCTTTAACCGACTGATGCTGTAAATAACTTTTCCAACTAATTGAGGTCACTCTATGTGGAAATCAGCGGTTACAAGGTAACACTGTATTACAAATTACACATGAGCAAAAAACTGATGTGCAAGTTGTGAATTAATCAAAAGTTTATTTTCATTAACAAGACGTTTACTTTCGGCCGCCATATTTCGGCCCATATGAAGTCAGCTCGGGTCATTCACATGAATTTTCCCAATGGGAAACTCATTTTTACGATTATTTCGACGCCACATGAATGCAGGATAATATCAGGACCCTTAAACTGAATCATCATTAACTTAATTATTTACATCCGGCTGTGACATGTCAAAATACCTCCTGTGAAAAAACGCCCAATGTTTCAGGGTGTGTTTATCCCATCATAACAGTTAGCTTATAAAGAAGAAATCATACTTTCCCACAGCTCAAAATTTGTCTAATTAATTTGTTTTTGTTTGCAAAATAAAATCTCTTGGGTCTTGTTCAGTCTGTGGGTATAGTTTAAATGTACAATGTAAGATAGAGTGAGACTTTGGAGTTGTGCGCAGTCACAGGGAACAGCTGCTGCTAATTGCTTGTTAAACCACAGCGCCTCATTTTCTATTTCTACACCAGTTAAACACACAACCAGTAAACAGGGCAGCTTTGGATTTGTTACAGGGTACATATGGCAAAGCTAAGCTAGCTGCTACCAGTGTTTCCGCTAAGCAAAGCTAAACATCACAGAGATACCTGGCTATTGAACACACATAACAAAGAATGCAAACAAGCATATTTCCCAAAATACCAGAGCTTTGCTTTAGTTGTGGATTTCAGTGAAACTGCACTGGAGATTTTATCACTGTTTGACTCACTTTTCTGAGGATATTCAGGAAGAGGAGCCACCTGGAAGGCGCTACGCAAGAACCTGAGCTTTGTTTTCTCTTTATGCCCTTCTTTGGTTGTCACATCCTCTTTTTCTTCTCCAGACTCATCTCTGAGGCCATCTTTAGGCTCAACTGCTTTATCAGCACTGACCATATTCTCAGTCAGCTTGAATTCCTCCATTGACTCCTCCACCTCCACACTCTCCATTGTTTCCTCAAAACTCTCCTGGTCACCGGCAACAACACTTCCATCACTGCCAGATGTATGGGCCACACTTTCTTCTGAATTAATGTCAAAGAACTGATCTTCGTCAATGACGTCAGAGGGAGTGGGCGGGATCAGATTAATGACAGGTGGTGTCAGGAGGCTTGCAGAAGTTGGTGTAATATCGATGCCACTCTCAAACAGCATTGAGTGTTCCTCCTCTTCCTCATCATCTTTTCCACTGGTAGAAGTGATGGCCTGGGGCTTTATGGGGAGTGAAGATAGAGGCTTCAGTCGTTTCTTTTTCAGAGTCCCCGGGCAGGCAGACACAGAGCTGGCTGAGCGAGCCATGCTGTTCCTTGAGGTCAGGGGGTACTCGTCAAACACGCTGAAGCTGGTGTTAACTATCCCCAGATCCTCTACTGTAATCTGGATAGCCTCCCTCTCACCTGATCCCCATTGATCCAAGTGTGGATGCTGAGGGCCCCCATTAATCTTCTCTCTCTGCTCCTGCAGAGGATCGCTCCTCTCGCCTTGAAAACACGAGCAGCAGAATAACCTGCGTGAAAGTCGCTGAGTGCTCTTTCTCCATGGGCTCCTGTGAGGCTGCCGTTTCTCTGCATTTGCACTTGCCATAGCGGCCTGACCGTACACTGACTAAACAACCATCCGCACCTCTGAGATATAACACAGCCCTGTGAGCATCTGCACACAACACAAACACACATCTGCAACACTTGTTGCTCAGGAGAGGAGTGAAATAAATGGCACAATTCATGCTCCAGGTCAGGTGAACACTTGAAATGAATGCCGGGCTTAATCAGCAGGCTTTGATATGTTAAGCAGCATCATTGTAGATTCAGCTCTGGTTTCAAAGGGCTCTAATAATACAGTAACACCCTGCCAAAATAAAATGTTGGCAAATGTAATGTAAATAATAACAGGAAAAGTATATCTGTATGATTATACTGTATGTGTTTGTGCACGTGTCCTTGCATGTGTCAAGACATGTGATTATATTATTACATCTCAGTGTTCGATTTCTATGTGGGTCATCTGTCTGGGACTTACAGCATGTATGGAAACCGGTGAGAATATGGGCTGGCGGATGCTTGGCTCATACATCCCCTATGGCATCGGATGACATTTCCTTCATTCCACAGGCCCAGTCCTGTTCTCTGCTACATGATAAGTCATCCAGCATCAGCTTAAAACCTTTTTGCCACACCACCCACATCGAGGGCTTGCATGAAAAGATGATATCCGTGTGTTTTTCTCACGCCCATGAAGCGACAGTGGAGTGATGAGGATAATTACTCCTCCGCCAGTATCCACCTCTCATCTTGCAGTCTCTCTTTGGAGTGAAAGGAAGCTGCTACTGTTTGTTTCTTTAACTCTGTCATTACTCTTTTCCATTTCTAACCCCATCAGCATTTGGTTCTCCTGAGAAATGTAGTCAACATGCCAGTTTCCAGCAGGCAAGACATTTACCTGCCTAAAGTGCATAAAATCTATCTTAACCTCCTACCTTTTTTAAACTTAATCTACATGTATTTCTACTGTCATAAAAGTAAGCACAGATGCAATATATTACCCACATTCTTATGGAAAACTCAGCTTTATATTTGAATTAAAATCTACCACAAAGGTTGCCTTAATTGGGCTTTTAACAGCACTGACTATTTTTTCCCAAATAAAAGCTGACCTCAGACACAGTTACTACTCTCAAATTAGGATAAACAATTTGTTGGCGTGCACTAGAATAGTTTCTGCACACTGGCAGTAGATAGAAGCAAATTCTATTTTTCTAGATACCCTGAGCTTTTCAGGTGGTTAAGTTCCTGAGAGACTCAGTTGCTAGGCACAAATTACAGCACCTCAAGGTGATTTCAGTGGGAGGCCAGCTGACTATTGACAGACTTAGTGCAGGGCTGAAGGCTCTTTGTAGTGCAGTGAAAAGTGCTTTTATACCCATGTCACTCACAGACCCGCATGATGGTTTTCACTGGGAGAAAAAGTAATATGAAGTGAATAACACGGCCTCAGAATTAATGGCAGCTTAGAAACAATTTGGGGTTCAGTTTACCTCAGATTTGAGCATGACACAGCAAAGCTAAAAGGCCAAGACACACACACAAGGTGAGAGTTACAGCACATTTAAAGAGGTGAGGAGGACATGCATTAGAAAAAGGAAACCAGCCCTCCACTTAAAAACAGCTGCAAACCATTTTTAGAGTAGAACGTTCAAGAGAAAAATATATATAATGTATGTAAATTGTGTGATTGTGCAGTTTTGAGAACATTTGTCCATTGTTAAAACATTGCAGGATTGTATAAATTGAAAGTTGGGGTCTGTGACATCATCCTGGTCAATACTACATGCCCAGCAAAGGGGGGCAGTAGAGAGCAGATGCGCAGCACTGACAGGACATAAAACAGAGCCCACCACTTCTTAGAACGACCTCCTCTGGTATTCACAAGTCTGGATAAAGTTAAACCACACAAGTGCTTTTCATTCGCAGCCTAGTGAGGCCGGCTTTTATGATATCTTGATCTGGTATTTGCAAGAATATCAAGTTTTGTCATAATCCTTTTTACATGTTGTTTGAATATACATAAGCAGTAGGGGAACAAAAAGATATATGTAGGGTTAATGTTCCATCTCCTTTATACAGGATATGTTTGAAATTAGCTGAAAATCTGCGACCTTACTGGCAGATTTATGAAAAATGAGTTCCTTATGATAAATGTAGAGAGACAGCGTAAGTGACAGACAGACAAAAATGAATGTTTCACAGCTGCCACAGCCTGGGGCCATCTGTGGGAGAGATGACTGAGGCAGACAGAGAAACCCACCAGTCTCCACTCTCTGAGTGACAATGTAAATTTCAATCTCTCCTAATTGTTTGTCTTCAGTGTAGCCTCTTGGGTTTGTTTGACTAAGGTGCATTTGTGCAGTTATATCACCGGACTTCATTGCACTTGGTGACTTACTCTACATGTCCAGACATAGGTCTGTGAGTATTTGAGCATGCTCCGAGTGTGTTTTTACTGGTCTCACTACCAGAGAGTGGTAGATTCTGGACAGCCCCCAGACGGCTGTGCAGCCAACATCAACAGCAGCCCTCAGCTTTGGGAGGGCTCTTCTCTAAAACACCCTCACCTCTTATGCAGCACAGTGAAACATGTTGAACATTTCCTGTGACAGTCAAGTTTCCATAGGCATCAAGGGTCCATAGTCAGCAGCGTGTTCTGTGGTGAACATAACCCTGTTTGGCCATACAGAGAACTCACACACACAAAAAAAGCTTTTCCTCCGCTCTAATTCACAGAGGAGGAGAATGCTTCAGCCAGTCTGTAATTGCATTTACTAAACAAGACAGCAGCATGAGTCACTTTCCAGAGTCAAGGAATGTCACCTCTTCCTGTGAAACCAGGAGGATTGGTGGGAGCTATCACTGCAGAATAACATCCACAACCTTCTTTATATTGTCGAGGATGTTGAGCAACCGCGGAGGGCCAAACAACCGGGCGGCATTCTTAGAGCAACAAGGGGGGTCTGCAAAAATAAGCATATTCACCCGTGGATGTTGAGTCCGCATTTCAACAGATAAATCAACACGTCACAAACCGGACCTTTTCACCACCGAGTTTCTCTTAAACAGATGCGTCCCTTTTGCTTACACAGACCTTCCTGTTTGTGCACGCCACCACCGAACCTCTTGGAAGTCGGACCAAGTGTGCCAAATATTTGCAGTTTCCCCCTGTGGCTGATACCTAATAGCATGAGAAAAGGATTTTTTTTCGGGGGGAGGGAGAGGGCAGTGACCTTGAGAACTTCTGGGTTGAACTTTCCCCCCCCTTTACCCACCAGTCCTGTGCTCCCTAATCAATTACTGTTGGCAGTCAGGAGACCACCAATGATTAGCAGCAGCAAGGCAGACGTGGTTTGGGGGTTGGAGTGTGGGATGTGGGAGGCTGGGAGGCTGGCGTGTGGGGGAAAAGCAGAGGAAAGAGGTCCTGCAAACGGCTTTGATCAAAAATGCTGCCTCGAGAAAAGCGTAATGCAAAAGGACCCCCCTGGTTTAAATGACCCTTGAACAGTTTTATTTATCTATGAGAATGAAAGACAGCATCCTTTTGTATTTTGTCTCTCAGACTGTCGCACGTGAGCGGACAGCTGTAGATCCCAAATGTTGTTTACACTCGCACATGCACAGTAGAAACCAGCCGAGACGGACAGGCTCAAAGACAACAACACAGAAACACCGCACATAAACACAAACCTTTTTTGTTGTTCAGGTCTTTGAAGCAGGAGGGACATAATTTACAGGCTCTTTTTTTTTATGAGAATCTGTGCTGTTCCCACGCCCAGTGTGGCAGGAAAGCTCAACAAAATCATTTGTCTTAGATTGGCTGATTGGTTTGCTGGAATCTGAGTATGTCTTTGACTGAGATGGAAGTTTAATTTGATGAGAGGAACTCTCCCACCACACCCACAGCCAGCCTCCTCTCACTTTTATTCATTCGCTCTCTTTTCTCTCTCCATCTCTGATTCTTCTGTCACTCTCCTTTAAGTTTATAGGTTTATCTTTTTTATAGAGTGAGAGTGAGGCTGACAGAGAAAAGAGGCCCACACTCCTGCAGACGTCAGAAATGTTTGTGTCATTAATTCTCCTCCTCTTGTTTTATGGTCAGGGGTAAGACAGCGAGAGACAGTTTATGTGTGAGGGGGAGAGAGTGAGAGAGATAAACAGACAGAAAGATTAAATAAAGAAAGAATAAAAGACCTTCAACATGGCTCACACAAACCTGCTTTACAAGATGCCGCTTCCTCCGGGGCTCTCCATGGCTAGCCCTTTCTCCAACTCTCCCTGCACACAATTAATGGCATTATGAGCACCACTGGAAAGCCTCAACTAAACAGTTGTGTCTACACTTTTCCCATGGGAACACCATTTTGTGTCGATGCCAAGCACTCTGAAGTGATTCGGTTATCTTTTCTCACTGATGTTCTCCGTTGGGACTCGCGCTGTTGAGATCGCTTTGAGGAAATAAACCAAAATCAAATTAAGTTTTATCTCTAATTTCAGGGCCAACAAGGATTATCATGATACATCACTGAGCAATGCAGGCTGGACTCTGACTCGGGCAGTCCGTGGTATTGTTTGCTGCTCGGGGTTTGTCTTTGTCATGAGATGTTTTTCACAGCCAGACAAGTATGGTCACTGTGATGTCCGCTGCCAGAGCATCTGAGCCTCATCAGGCAGGCATTTCAAAGCTGCTGTCATGGATATTTAGAAAGGGGCAGACCAAGGACAAAGGCCGACTATTGGCAACTTGTCCATTTTGTAGCCCCTTTGAGGTTTCCTAACGATGCCTGTGCCCTCATAGAAATCACTGCAAATTAATTTTAACACTCAGTGAAAAGACAGATTAGTGCCGAGAGGATGGCACAAAGGGTGTTAAATATGGCGAGCAGCATGCTGGACCACAGGCCAGGCCTGGGACACATTACCCACAGCTGCCAACACTGACCTATTTTCACCAAAACAGCTTAAAGATTTCTTAGTATCCTCTATTGTGCAAAGGCCGTGCAAAGCACACCATTGAAGTCTTATCTGCATGACCCCCCCCCTTTGGGTACGGTGTCCTTTGATGCGTCTCATAAAGGCAGTGATGGGGTTTTAATTAAGTGTGGCAGGTGATTAGATGGTCCGTATTGATCTAGAGGGTTAGGGGCAGATGTTGCAAGAGACAGCAAGGGGGAAATAGCTCTATAAAGAACACAAACAAGCGCCCAAACCATTGTGGTGAAGGCTTTCAGTGACAGACACGACCCTCACTCTTAAACCAAAAGAGAAAAGTGATTTCAGATTCAATTATCTTCTTTGGAGGAAATAGTGAGCAGATGGCAACAATAGTCACGGGCTTCACCACGATCAGCACAGTTCACGGACGTCTTTTCTTTGGGACAAATTTACCATGGCCTCATGAGGTTTTCATTGAAGTGTTAGCACTAGGAGGTGAAGCTTGCCAACAGGTCAATAGCATTAGAGACATGACAGAGGTCCAAAGCATCAGAATATTTTATCTAAACTCCCTCTGACACCAGACCCCTTCCATAAACGATTTGCTTTGTCTGCTTGCATTTTGTCAGTTTGATTCTTTTTGGTGGAAAGTGATTTTTTTTTTTTGGACAGGAAATGGGCTGTTACTTCTTTGGCTGTATATCATTTCATGTTAAGTAATTATTGACATGGTTGACCAACATTTATTTATGTCAACATGGAGGTCATTTAGGAAAAAAATATCCTAATGTCATGCTATGAATAATGAACAAAAGGAGCATAAATAGCCGCTAACCAGTTACAAGGCTTTGTGATGATGATTGATTGGGTCATGAGATGACTAATTTGTAGTTTATACAGTTCATGGGAGAAATTTATGAAGACAAAGACTTGGAGGCAAGTCTGAGTTTGTCTGCTGGCTACCTCTGTGGGAGCAGAGCGGAGAACCATATTTGACTGACGACCAAGTTTTTTTAACACAAATAAATGACCTCCATTTAAGGGTACACAAATCTGATCTGTTGGAAGGGCAGTGGCCCTTTTGAGGGAGCACAGGCTAAACTCCTAATTAGATTCATGCCATGGCTGAATGAGAAGGGAATGTGTTTGCTTTTTGGAAATAGCCACGAATAAAACAAATGGGACCTGGGAAAAATACTTTAACTTTTATAGAGGAAGAAGTAAAGAAAGATTCAAAGGGCTCTAACAGACAAGTTATCTAAAAGACTTTTAAGTGGGTTACAACTGTTTATAGAGCAGCTATTATGCTGTGTTTAGCCCTGCTTTAATAGTGTAGCTCCCTTTGTCTTTGGCTTTAACATGATGCCAGGGCTTTAAGTAATAAACAGTGGTTGAATGTAAACAGCAGCCTGTGCAACACTCTTCAGTCTAATACTTATTGTGGATCATAACTCATTATTGTCAACATTGGGAGTGTATGTGCACTGCCACTATAATTTTTTAAAGGGGTGCTTAAGGAAAATGCTCAAGTGTTTGCAAAGTTCTGCTCTGTGCCTTGTATCTCTGCCCTTAAAGGGACAATTCACACCAAGATAGAAATGCATATTTTCCTCCTACCTACAAGCTGTAGTGCTATTTAATAATCTAGATTTGTTTTTATATGAGTTGCCGAGTTTTGGAGTTATCGGCTATAGAGATGTCTGACAGTAATGTCTCTTTGTAGAAATCATGACCCGGATAGTCAAGATAATCCACAAACCTTGCTGTAAACAGTTTTATGTAGGACCTACTTTCTTTCTTTTGTACTACACTAACTGTATTACTGCGCAGAAGGAAGTGTGCATTCATTCATAGATTATCATGACAGTGTGAGGTGCTCGCTGAGGGCTGCTAGATGAACTAGCACCTGTCATCTTTTTCACTGTGCAGAAGGAGGCATGCATCTACTGCTAGCTCACCTAGCACAACTGAGCTTAATAATATTACAGCTCAACCAGAGGGAACCCCGTTAAAGTTTACGTACCCCGCTGTCACAAGCACGAGCCTCTTGTTAATGAGGAGATGCACGCTTCCTTCTGTGCAGTGATATGGTTGGCGGGTGTAGGTTGGTAGAAAGAAAATAGTTCCAACATGAAACTGCTCACAAGATATGTGGATTATCTTAAGTAACCAAGTCATGATTTCTGGAAAGAGACATTGCCTTTGAGTGCCGAGTCGAGTGCCATCTAGTTCCAACACTCTGCAATTGGCATTATAACAATCTAAACTGATAAGTAGCACTACTGGTAAGATTGGAAAATATGTGGTTTTGATTTTGGGGGTGAATTGTCCCTTTAATTGGGCCAACATAAATAACACTATTAAAATGTGTGTGTTGTGGTGCACAACAGTATCAGAGAGGAGTGTTTACAGTTAAAGTAAGGCGTGAACTGCAGATTTTTCTCTGCCACTGTTTTGTTCCCACACAAGTGAAATCCGAGCAGAACTAAAAATAAATGCTCCGTTTCATGTAAGACGTTTGAGCCTGTTGATCCACTTCACTGTACAAACCTGTCTGATTGCTGCGATATGCCATAAACATTAAAGACAGCACGTGCTGTGACAGCTGATGTGGTATTTTGCTTTTACTCTCTTTGGAACATTAGCAACTTCAGTTTATTGAAAACATCTAAAAAATATGTATTTTATTTGACTGCTTTTTTTTTTTTTTTTTAGAATTTTGCATATTACATTCAACACACATACACACTTTGTTGTAGTGTGTGTTTGCATGCTGATCTGCTTATATCTCAGGGGGAGGGGAGACTATTAAAGACTGGAAACAAACAACAGAATGGACAAAATCTGTATGTGATAAGTCTCTGAATAGAAAAGGGGCACTTAATTTTGCTCTCCTCCCTCCATCTCTCACTGGAAGCTAGTGTTTATGAAGGTCCTGCAGTGCTGATGCAGGATGGCACAAAGGCCACCTTTGAGAGCATGGTATCAGTAGTAATCAGCGCCTTGAATGGCTTTAACAAAAACCTGGAAACACAATGGGATCAAATGTACTGTATACTTATTAATCACCTGTGACAACCGTCAGTGTTGGTGCAGATTGCCAACATTTGAAGAACCGGGGCAGTGATCCTTTAATTTCACAGAATGAAGTGTTGATAGAAACCTGAACCTTCTCAGCGGCTAAATTAGAAAAAGGCAATACAATAGTTGCTCATTTCCTGCACTGAATAGACTTTTGAAATGACCTCAAGCTTATTCATCCTTTTACCATTATCAGAATTAGCATGACACAAAGTGCTGTTCCCGTTTGGAACTTGTAATGGTCCTTTTCATGGAAATGACGTTCTTGTCATTTTCGCACAGGAAATTACTATCCATGTAAATGCTTTGTCTGATGTTTATCAATTTAAAAATACCAGTAACTCATCACATCAAGGGTTATCTTTTGTGTTGGCAACGATCTACGTTGGTTTTTACCAGATTCACTGATTCCAATGACCTTGTTGAAAATATTTTCTGCCAAAGGAGCATCTGACCAGTGATTTACTGGAAATATTTATGTCTATGCTCTAATTTTAATGAAGAGTTGACCAGTCGACCATTTCTCTAAAATCTTGGTGTAATCTTTCGTGTCACAGACATATACTCCTCTCTGTCTGCTGTTGTGCTGGGGTGTGAGAGGGGAGTATTTGTGTTCTTTTCCTCCTGTGCTGACGGTCCTCTCAGGAGGCCATTAATGCTGCATGTCTAGTCACGCTAGACAGCGGCAGGCTGTTTTAGTACTCAGGTTGCTGAAGGTTGCTCTCTCACCTTGACCCCGCTGAAACAGGAGAGCTTGAGTACTGTCTTCCCCCATATCTTCAAATAGCAACATCAGGGTTTTTTTTTAGTCTTACACCAGTATAGTAGGGTCAAAGCAACCGCAAAGTAACTGTTTCTGTGTATTCAATATAATCACAATATATGTATCACTTTCCATCATTTGTTGTTCTTTCTTTTGTATCCTTTGCCTCTTTTCTATATTTTCCCTGGTTGTTATTGAGCGCAGTACGGGGTTAATCCTCTTGCTCGGTGTAGCCATCCTACATCCCACTGTTTGTTGTATCAGCAATATACTTTTGGGTCATTAGGAGCTGCTATGTGCTCATTGCAGCATAGACATTGATCCACATGTGGTGCATATTATGTATAATTATAGCTTTTCAAATATTTTGATCTGCTGAAGATCCTATTCGGATGGAAATGTTATATTCATTGAACTTGTGTGGTATGGAGTCAGTGTGCAGGCGCTACTTTTTTCCCAATATAAAATATGATGCCTATAGATATAATGTTAAAATATACAGTAATAATATAATATCACCATATTGTGTCACACTAAATTACAATTAAAGAGAGAAAATATAATAACCTAAATATTACTAATAAATGCATTGGTTGGACAGAAAAAATCATAAAATATTCTTTTAATTGGCGGTAATTGTCATCAAAATCTCTACCATCCTGCCATTATGTAAAGCGAGTACCATGCAATAAGACCAGGCGCATATAGCCTTTATAGAAATAGCCGGTGTCAGCAGTGTGAAACAGGGTGTCGACCACCTCTAAACATCTGTTAAAGCACAGGAAACCAACCTCACTACACTTTCAGCAAAACACAGCCTGTTCCAGCTCCCTGACAGACGGCAGCTCAGACTGAGGGTCTGCTTGGGGGTCAAAAGAAGGTAACAGGTCCATATTGTCAGTTTGATTAGGACTCTTTCTCTTTCACAAAACACTGTCCCCAGCAGCCCCCTCGCCTCATCCCGGGCCTGGGTGGAATGCAGGGGAATCTGATGGCAGACAGGAAGTCCTTATTGTACTAGTGCAGAGATCCCGGAGCCAGACAGCATACGGGAGCGATGTCATCCCTGGCCGGGCCAGGCATATCTTTGTGCTTGCTCATCGTGTAACAAAGACGTAAATAAACACTGTTACCCCCACTGGTCTTCAACTGTCATTTCAATTAGGCAGAGTAGTGATCGAAAGCCACGGCCTGTGTTTTTCCCAGCCATGCCGTTACCTCTGACCCCTGCGGCTCGTGCCTGAGGTGATTTTCTTTATTAGTCCATGGGGTCAGTATTTAGCCCCATAGCCATCAGTAGCTGGCTTAAATCTGCAGAGTCAACACTCTGCCTTCCTGGCTGTTAGCTGCATTAGCACACTGAAGCCCCACAGCCCTCCCACTCCCACTCCCCAAACATCCTCCCTAAGGCCAGATAACATCTCTGTCCTGTGCATTCATGAGCCGGCTGGTCTGAAGCTGGGCTTCTGCTCATGTTGATGCAAAGAGGCTTTCTAGGAAGTTTATTCAACTTGAATATGCAACACTAGACAAAGGATTTACCAAAAGTAGCAAGTTTAGAGTTGTAAAAGATAAGAAAACTTTCTCGACGGCTTGTCATAACTCACTGGGTGCTTAAAATGGTCGGACTTCCTAAACCTTGAATTGTTTTTCGATATCAAAACACACCTTAAAGGTAAAAAAAAAAATCATAGAAATGGGGCAAAAGCATACCTAGAGGCTTTAATCTACGTCCAAGTTTTTGTTTAAATAAATACAGTATATGTAGGTCCCCTGACACAGGCCATATAATATTGGTCTAGGTCTTCTAAACCCTCAGTTACAACTCGAACTGAGGCGAAGAAGTTAACAGAGCTGTGACCAAATTATGCATTTTCCAGGAAACCAAGCCTTTGGGATTGAAACAGTAAATGTTTTGTTACTGACAATAAATCACGACATTGTTTAATTAGCATCCTCCAAATTCTCATTCATTGTGGTGTGCCTCTGAGATGTTTCCCTCTTTGGCTTTTACGCACATATTTCTCAAGATATTCCACCCATCAATTTTGCCACGGAGAGAGAGATAGAGGCAAACAGTAATTACACAGGAGGGAAATCTGGTGAGGAATAAAATGGGCCATTGTGATAATCCTCTAGGAGGGATTTACGATCCCTATCAGATAAAGACGCAGCCATTTGATTATCTGGCTTCCTTTTCATTAGAACCTTTTTTTCTAACAAAACAATGTGTGTAATTACAACTTCTGTTGCAGATAAAACTCTAAATTGATCATTTAAACAAGTGTAGTCTCACCAAACTGTCATCTGTTCTCACAGAAACAGCTTCAAATACAGTTCCTCCCTCTCTCCTCTGACCCTGGGCTTCACCTGAACCTAATCTCACAGGGCATCTCAGCTATACAAAACCCTGTCAGCCTGAGTAAGACGATGCCTTGTTGGTGGTGGTCTCTAAAGACCAGCGGGGACAATGGATCAAATACAAACCAAGAGGCTTTGAACTATTGTTGCAACTCCCTTTCCCTCTATTGCTCATGACCACCACGACCCTCTGCTCCTCCTCTGCTCCCGATATCTCACTAACTATCCAACTTAGTGAAAGTGCCTCATTCTAGAGGGGGAGGAAATAACTGATTTGCCTATCTCGTCTACCTGTGACCTAGATAACGGTGCTGAATACTCATAGATTCAACAGCCTTCACCCTGGCTCACTGGTGTTTTTAATCTGATAAAAGTCAACTCGGAATTCCCCTACATCCATCTGACTGCAGGGTCATAAAACTAATGCAGTTTGGAAACCATGGGTGTGTAGGTAGATTACATTCACTCCAGAGGAAGGAGCAGGATTTGGGAATAACGGACATGAACAGGATAGCATGTAATCCAAGTGATTATCAATTACAACGTAAAGAAAAGCCTATAAAATTCTCATTCTTTGCATACATGCCTTTTGTGGCTCAATTGTCTTTCCTTACCGCCTTTACTCGGCCATTAAACATGAGCCATGAAACATAAGTCATCCACAAAGCGCTTAGATACAAGTGTGCCCAGGAGAAAAGCTTGGCAAATACCATTGCAATATTTAACAATAACAGCCTCATAACTGCATGGTCGCAAAAAGAGTCATAAAAATTTCATTATGCATTTTCAGAAATAAGCCATGCACTGACAACTGTCGAAAGGAAAGGCAGCTTGGAAAAGCGGGAGCCTATTTTGTGTGTGGATATTGCAGAGCGCTGCCAGCTTTCATGAGTAACACAATAAAACAGTCAAACAGCGCTACAGAGATTGTTCAGATTTCCAAATGTTTGAAAAATAGGACTTTTCTTTCGCAAGAGGAATCTCGAGGAATTCGATCCTTGGATATCAATCTCTGTCTGCGTGATAAAGACACTGATGACAGAGGAGTTGATCACTAGCCTAGGGTGGGGTCCATGCATATTTGTCTGCAGTTCTACAGTAAATGCTGCTGTCTCCACCCAAACTCAAACCACTCCACAGACTTGTCTCTCTTCCCGAAGCTGTCTGCAGACATCAAGTCTAACATATTGTACACGCTGCCTTCACCTTCATTCCATCCAGCATTTCCACAAGACAGGACCACGAGGAGCCTCGGCTAATGAGAAAACAACATGTATGTAATCAGCTTGAGAGAACGGGGGGAATTCTGCAAACCTCAGTAAAGCTATCGCTGGCAGAGGCTGCTTATGATACAGGCTTGTCAGTATCTGCCAGCTGGCACAGGCGGCCTGGCAAAACCATGCCTGGTGGTTAATGGATCATAAAGGTTTGCTGGGAGCCGCTTCACAGCTCGAGTTGATTTAGCAGTGTAACACAAACCCATTAGTGCAGCGTTTCTGTGTAAGCAAGCATGGCATTCAGACTCCATGCACCATGCAGGCTCCATGCAGCAAAACACAGACTTATAGCCCTCGTAAATCATCAGGTCTGGGCAACTCGCACAAAAAGGCAGTTACGCATTTCATCAAAAGAAATGATACAGCTTATCACATAATCACTGTAAAATTATTGGCATGCCCGAGGCAATTACTCTCAAGTGCTTCATGTTAAACCGTAGGAGCAATTTCCTAACCATTCTGTCCACAAAAACGATCCATTAAATCCAAAATAATGCCAGTGTTTGAAACTTATTGCAAGAAGAAGTGCACTGCCTTCACCCCACTTTAGAAAACTGGCCGCATTGTTTTTCCTTCTATTTTCATTACACTCTGCACATAAAAAATGTAAACAATTCTGCATCTCAGGACTGGATAAAAAAGGTTAATGCATCATTATCAAAGGTTTACTCTTACCTTGATACATAAAGACTCTCGAGCATCATTATTCCAGAAGTATGCAGTTAAACTGAAGAACCCTGACTTTCCCTGTTTGAAGATCCGTGACACTCTGTAGATAGTGCGTTGGCATGAGGACAAGTCTGGCTGGCTGACAGAGAGGGATTAAACCGTATTAAGAGTGTCCAGATGCAGGGCCACATGCACATTCGTTCAAACTAATACTTCGACATACTGACACACTGCACTGGAGGATAAACAATGATCAAAACCATTATCTCATCACTCAGAACCCAGTACGCCATTCTCATTATTCCATATAAATATTTGCACATTGGATCTGCAAAACTCAAAGCATTTTAATAACGTGGGATGCTGGCTGCTGTAGCTAACAGTTGGATCTCTGCTTTTACACATGCGCTTTGTATCATTTCACTGTCCGTAGGTCTGTTGTTCAAAGCTGATTATGGTCTGCCAGATGGACTCCTGTGTCCACGCCTATTCTGTGTCACCCTCCTCCTCCTCCCCCCTCTTCAGTGAAGGATACACATCTGGGTCATGAGACTGAGTGAGTACTGTATTTTTTTTTCCAGATTTCTGCATTACAAGCACTGTGGAACTATTAGAGGGCAATTGCAAGATAATCAGTGTAAAATCTCACAGAAGAATACCCACAAGATGATTTTCCTCTATGGCCCATTTAAATATATATTTTAATATCTAATCTACATTTCCTCTGAGTTCATTGTAGGAAGGCTCAGTTTATGAACCTGTAGTGTAGTTACAAAGGCCAGAAGTCCTCTAGCTGCAGCTCTGGGGCCGGCCCTGCTCCCTGGACGGCCTCCTCTGGAAGTCTCCGGTGACCCCTCAGACTTTCCATAAATCTGTTGAGTGATTGCGGTGGTCAATTAACACTCTGTGAATTGCTCCCAGTGGAGAGAACGGTCACATCCGTAACAGCAAGAAACCAAAGCCTCAGGTTCACTCTGAGTTCTGCAATAATAACACAGTGGACCTGGTACAATGAAAAATGGGTTGAAGGCCCAAAACTATAATAGCAGCTATTGTGCTGGTGGTCACACAGTCACTCAAGTGCAATATTCAGGAAGGCCATTTCATTACATCCAATAGAGCCTCAATCATGTGTAAAATTTGCAGTTTGAATGGGCTCGCTATCATATCAATCATCAGCGGCTGCAGTGAAGGCTAATGGAGGTCCTTTCTTCCTGCTGACTCTTTTGGCTTAATTTAGTCGCTTTTTTAATCAAGACCGGATTTTGAGTGATTATTGTTGTGCTGAACCAGGGTGCTCACACCAATATGTTTCCTGAAGATTAGAAGAAAAAAATAGAATTGGTTCTACTGGAGGAAAGCAATCAGTCAAACTGAGTGTGTTTGATGTTGGAGTGGCAGTGGATCTGCAAAGAATTTGTTTAATTTCCATGACCTGCATTTGGATCTCAACAATGGTAGGTCTTACTAAAGCGTTGAACAACAAAACTAAGAAGAAAAACTTTTAAGAAATTTTGAGAAGAAGAAGAAGAATTTTGAGGAATATGAATTAGTATTTAGCCACATTTGCATCTGAAAACTGGATAGCAATTTCAGGTCCACCGCTTTGTTCCAGACTGAAATATTTAAGCCTGTTTTCATTCCCAGGCCATCAAATAAGGCAGCTTGGCTGTCAGCATCTTATTTCAATGCATAAGTCACCCTTTAGCATCGGTCTGAGATATAGCAGGCTTTTGCGGCAATGGCATGATTTAAAGAGCAAGAAAGTCCAAGTAGAGGTTATGGATTGGTCAAACAAACACTCTTTCACCTAGGAGACCACTGTTCATATCCAGTGTAAAACATTTAGGCGTAGTTAACATAATGTGAAATATGTCACATACATCATGTGGCATAGTCATTAACTTTCTCAATTTGTGTAACATACATAGATATTTTAACTCAAACTCTGATCTTATTTTTCTTAAGCTAACCAAGTAGTTTTGTTGCTTAAACCTAAAGTTGTATTAGTAACAAAGCCAACATTTCCTTTGGACACGGAAGTTTATTTTGAAAAGGCACCCAGGATGTAACAAGTAGAAACCGGCAGGCCATCTCTGAGCATCCAAAACTGACAATAAATTAGCACCTAGAGCGTCATAGTTTAAAGTGTAGGGTCACTGACCAAGGTGATATATTTGACAAGTCCTGTTTGAACATGTTGAATATCTTTTTGTTTCGCAGAAGATACGTTATATCCTAATGTCCTGATTCCCTGAATGAATATTTATAAGGATCATCATGTGTTGTTTTGAATGCTGTTTGTGATCCCAAGACATTAATTTTGGGACTAGTAAAAGATTAAATTTAATTAGTCTAATATGACCAAGTAAGGGGCGGCACGGTGGCTTTGTGGTTAGCACTGTTGCCTCACAGCAAGAGGGTCCCTGGTCGAATCCTGGTTGGGCCTTCTGCATGTTCTCCCCGTGTCTGCGTGGGTTCTCTCCGGAGTCTCCGGCTACCTCCCACAGTCCAAAGACATGCAGCTCAGGTTGATTGGTGACTCTAAATTGCCCTTAGGTGTGACTGTGAGCGTGTATGGTTGTCTGTCTATATGTGTCGGCCCTGCGGTAGTCTGGCGACCTGTCCAGGGTGTACCCTGCCTTCCGCCCAATGACAGCTGGGATTGGCTCCAGCCCCCCCGCAACCCTTACGAGGACAAGCGGTTACTGACTGACTAATATGACCAAGTATTAGCAAAGCAAAAATGTCATTATCTTCCTCTGCTGTACTTATGTTTATTACAAATTAGCAAGAGTCTAAACTATGTTGGTGACCATTACCTGGTAAATGTCAGCATATTAGCATTGTCATGGTGAGAATATTAGCATGCTGAGGTTAGCATTTAACATGAACAGCTTCACAGAGCTGCTTGCATGGCTGTAGATTCATAATTTTGTGTGTTGTTACGAAATGCCCTTTTTTCCAGGAGGTAGTTCTCTAATACACAAGCATTAAAAATTTAATAATTGAGTACGCATAAAACAGACCAATATATGACGTCTTTTGATAATTTCAGAGAGCAAAAGCATTTCTAAATGGTCACATTCAGGCTACATCCACACTAATATGTTTTAATTTTTTTAAAGATTATTTTTTTGGCATTTTTGCCTTTATTAGATAGGACAGATCAACAGTGTGAAAGGGGGAGAGAGAGGGGATGACATGCAGCAAAGGGCCAAGAGCTGGACTTGAACCTGTGGCCGCTGCGGCAAGGACAGTGCCATTATTCATGGGGCACCTGCTTTATCCACTAAGTCACCGGACGCCCCGATATGTTTTAATTTTAACACAGTGTCTTGCTACACAAGAATTGTTTCAGAAATAATGTCTCCATCCATACTCACATGCTTGAAAATGTACTTGGCATGTTGGTGTGAACAGGAAGCAGATTGTCTACTCTGTGGTTGGATGCTTAGTTGCAGAAAATAATGAGGAAGAACATTCATACTTGTATTTTTCTTAACTGAGTATCCTATTGTGGGGGGCAAAGACCAATGGCAATGGCAAAAAGCAAGACCAGAGATTTGTTTGCTTGGACTTACAAGGTTAAACTGTAAATCAAAGAACTTTTTAAACTAAAATGGGGTCAGCAGCTTTTTCTCAAGTCTTTTTTTTAGGGGCTGGAACCCACCGGAGTGGTGTGGATGCACGGTGTGAACATAGCCATAGTTGTGCATTTTAAAGCAAAAACGCATAAGTGTGAATGTAGCCTCAAAGGCAGAATGAGAAGCATTTCTTATGCCCCTCTTGCATCACACTGCGTCCCTGATGTCCCTGTTAAGTGGGGCTGTTAGTCAGATTGACAGTTTTGGTTTGGTTTTGGTTAGTTTGAGACCTACACCCACGCACTCTGACATCAGAGAGGTGTTGGGAAAAACAGATTCAGAACAGTTTACAGTTTCAGACACTCTCTGACAATCTGACAAGTACTCCATTTGAAGCATACTGAGGCCCTGATGTGTCCCATGCTCCGCTGTCCATCATGGTCCATCAGGCATGAATGGGGTCACTTTATGAATGCATACATGGGGAAGTGTACAGTCAAGGTTTGAAACTGACTCAGCAGCTGCAGGAAGCAGAGGAAGCCCCAAAAGGGAAGTGTTGCAGTCGGCATAATCGTGCTGATGATTCACAAAGGCTGTTAAATAAAGCACCCAAACTATTTCATCATCATGGAGAGATCATCTTTCAAATGTGAACATTTTTTAAATAGTTTTTTCTGCTCTTTCTGATGAGTTTAATCAAAAATAAATCTTACAACTATGAACTCGTTTAAGTATAAAACATTGCATGCATCTTTAAATTTCATATAAAAATTTCTTATAAAATACAATTTGAAGTTAAACTACATTCACTTGGGATTCTGGCTCTTGTCACACTTCGTTTATTGTGCCAATAATAGATTTTTAGTGGACCAGACTTTACATGGAAGTACTGTAATAAGCAACCTCCATTTTTAATTAAATGCACAGTTTTTGTTTCTCAACTCCAAATGCTCATTACCCTAAAATTACATCATCTGTGGTCACACTTAAGGGTGTGTGTTGCCGGTTGAACACATTTACTTTGTTTACAGATGTTGTGACTTGGAGTGTGGAAAATAGGTGGTCAGTACCCCCACAAACCCCTTAATTTGCACTTTGTCGGCTTTGTTTTTTATGACGCTGCGAACAATTATATATACAAGGAACATCCCATAAAAAGCACTAATATAAACATTTTATGACTGCAGACAATCTTTCCCCCAGCACTAAGACATTACAGGAGGTAAACACATGACTTCATCATCTATATTTTATCTCTGGAGTTAAGATATACACCCTGCAAGGTGCTTGGCAGAAAATCAATAGCAGACACTTGCTTCATCCCACCATGTAGCTCAATGTTTTCTCGCTGGTCAGAGTTTAGTCCAGTTTTGCAGAGCCCATGCTGTGGCTTTTGGTCCCTAGTAAAATGCTTTTATGTCTAGACATCGCACCAAAATAGAAACACTGAATGGATTTAGCTGAGAATCAACTCTACCCGCAAGATCAGTGTACTTTCTCATGAGTAGAAAAAAAAGCATTCTTCCATTCTGTTATTTGACCTCACAGCTCAAAAGACCTGTCAGCTGGAATAGAAATGTTGATACAGCAATAAAGCCGTACGAGATTACAGTGATATCTGATCCAGATTTTACAGGCATGCATGCAACACTGAACAACAGAGGATAATAGAGTAATGTTGAAATGTTAAATTCAAACATTTAAACAAAGTAAAAGCTCACATAAACAAAACAATAAAGGTCTCATGCAATTGTATAATAGGCCTGTGGGCTTTAGGAATGGAATTAATATGTTAGCAAAGAATTGAGTCAAGCGTAATGTTGCCACCATATTTTTTGTGTTGACATGGATGTGAAAGGGATACTTTGCCAGTTTTCGACCAGCTTTGTATCAACAATGTGATTAGTATGTATAGATGAACTTTGCTAGACTTTCTTCCACCTAACCAGTACCTGGATATCCCTCCTCACCCCAACAAAACCCCTCCAGATTACATAATTTAGGTCGTTGGCCCTCGGGGCTGTTGTTCGGACTACAAGCTGTACTTCTGCATTTTATTAGCTGCAATTTCTACCCACCAGCCACCACCTCAAAGAGTATACAGCTGATCAAGAGACAAACCTGCCTTTCTCAAACTCTGACCAAACCAAACCAAACTGAACCAAACTCCGATCAAATGGTAAAAAACGGTAGTACTGATCGAATATAAATTAAGGTTATGTTATGGTGAGTGTTAGTAAACAGGAAGTGGGTGCTACACAGCTTCCTGAACAATGAAATCCGTGGACAAAAAAAAAAAGAAATTCAAACTATAAAACTAAGCAGCTCTGATCAAATATAAACCAAAATTCTGTTACTGAGTTGCCTATTTCTCAGCTCAAATGTTTGTAATACGAGATCCACCCGGCTGTCACTGTTTCACACAGATCCTTTCACATTACGTCACCCACAAGTGGAAGCGTAGCATTCTGGTAGTTGTAGGTTTTCTACCTCTTGAGCAAAAGCATATTTTTTC
This sequence comes from Plectropomus leopardus, assembly GCF_026936395.1. Taxonomy (NCBI): domain Eukaryota; kingdom Metazoa; phylum Chordata; class Actinopteri; order Perciformes; family Serranidae; genus Plectropomus; species Plectropomus leopardus. The sequence continues at coordinate 23,668,739 of NC_142188.1, forward strand.
TGTTTTTTCTGGTCATGTAGCACCAATTTGAAGTATTTGCGCCTTTCTACTGCAGAGACAGCCTAGTTTTATGTGAGGTCCTTTTTTTTATTGGCAAAATACTTCTTTAAAAACTGTAGTTTGGGGAACAATAGTTGGAAGCAGACTGATTGCAGAAACAAGAGAAAGGAGCAGACTTGGGCAAGCATTCTCCTTTGCGTCTCTGGGAGATGAGAAGCAGGGAGTGCGTGCAATTGATAAATAGTCCAAAAACTATTATTTTATTGGTGCTTCAATAGTCTATTTCTTTCAACTGCTGACACAATGTTTGCCCAGAATGCCTCTGGCTTTTTGTTTTTCACTCATACTTTGGAAAAAAAAAAAAAAATCAAAAACGTTCCAAATCAGTCTGCAATTTTTATTTCCAGTCGACTTTTCCTTGCTGAAAAATTTATTTGAAAGGTTCTTGCTCAGGGATCTTATGAGTCAGGGTTCAGGAATCCCCTCATTCACTGCTAATGCACAGTGACAAACAGCGAGGATGGATCGGGATCTCCAAACATTCTCCACAGGCTTCATAGAGCAATCAATTTATCACAGGCGTGGTAGAGCAGTGCCAAGGCTTTTAACTGCAACACAAGACGTGGTCGCTGCTGCTAACAGGGGGAGAGCATGAAGATTGATGGCTAGATGAAGGTCTATTATGACTAACCCCACTTGGTGGTTTTCAGACGGTGCCGCCGGGCTGCTTTAGGAGTACCAGTGGTGATGGTGGAGCAGTGTGACCCCCGCCAGTAAGAGTGACAGGGAAAAGTGGCACAGCTACATACTAAGGATGTTTTGTGGAGTCTGATTGATGTGATCTGCATTGTGTTGATCTGCAGTCAACAGACAGTGGCCCAGCTCTGGCAACGCGCCACGCTAACAAATACCAGCTTTAACCGTGGAGAACAGATAGTCTCCACTCTTTTTCTGAGTAATGTCTGCCTCTCATTCGTTTGGGCGGCGCATGAAAAGTTTTCAGACACCAGGGCCATGCCAGAGGTGACATCACACCATATTTTCTCCTCCTATGAGGCAGACTGCAGCAGGATGTTAAGGAGGGTGACATGACAAAACCACCTCTGCTTACGAACATGTACGTGTCAACGCCCTTTTTATGTGTGCGGTGTGAGAGTGTGTGTGCCAGTGTGAGCATGCCGTTACTTGTGCCAGATTGTACGTGTTAATGATCATGTGTGTTTGACGTTTGATGGTGGTGCAGGTCTGTTAAGCTGCTTTCCTCTGTAGCAAAGTTAAATGAGGAAGGGGAGAATTGCTGGAATAAAAAAGAGATTTATTGGACCGCTGAGGCATTATTCTATTTTCTCTGAACTTTTTTTAAAGAGGTAGAATAACTCATATTTCTGAGATCTACTTCCAAGAAAGAGCCGTTGATGACTAGGGTTATGCCTGGTGTGTTTGCAAATTACATTCTACAATGGAGGCAATGGCGCCCTGAAAAGTGTTTCGAAGGGGTGGCCAGATGGGGCCACTGGAAATGTTGGGGCGGCACACCAAAACCAAAAGCCATAACTAAATTTCAGGAATTCACTTATGCTGTTTAGGTTCATAGGCTAGTTATGACATTGAAGAGTTAAGTAGGTGTATCCTGACATACTTTGATTTCTTATTTTACTTTTAATATTAGTTATTAACTGATGCACATAGACTAAACCCAGTGCAGTTAACATTATGAGTTCCACAACAACCCTCTTTTAATGTGTATCTTTACATGTTAGCCAATTCATTGTTCTTCAGATACCTTTAGAAGACAAATACGTAACTTTAATTTAAAGGAGTACATTGATTTTGAGGAACGAAACATTTACAGGGAACCAGCTGTCTGAAGTTTAGGGAAGACTTGCTGGTACTATACACTATAAAAATAATGGATGTAGCTAAAGTGACATCACCCATGGGTTTGTGGACTTTTCAAGCTTCAAGTTCAACATTTTGCCTTTTGTTTCTTCGGAGCCAGAAGTGATCATATTTGGGCAAACAGGCTGATGCTTTGGAGGAGTGAGGGGTGGATCTGACTGAGAAGCCGAGGACACTATCGGCAGACAGCCTGTCACTCAAAGCAAGCCCTTAATCATGCATGACTTCAAGCCTTAATGAAATATAAATGGGTGAGTTATATGAAATTTCACCCGCTGTACATTTTCATGACTGGTGAAATTAGTAAAAGGGACCAAACCTGTTGTTTGTACCATGCTGTAAACCTATTTATTTCTGTTGTAAAGTTTGGCATTTGACCATGGGTCTCTTTGGGGATTTATTTGCTTCTGGAGCCAGCCTCAAGTGGCCATTCAAAAAATTGCCTTTTTTGGCATTTTTCAGCCTCAGAGGTTGCTTCTTGGTCAGTGCTCATACAACCCATTTTCATTCAGATATCTTGAGGTGAGAGCTCAAGACACTAGAATAGTTATGCTAATGGATGCAGCAACCCCCACCCCTCCTTCCCTCGGAGACGCCACATATCGGTTCCGTTTAAATTGGTTTTCTTGTGATTTCTTTTCATTTAGCCTTAATCTTTGAAATAATTAAATGACAAATGTATACCTTGTTCAGCTTCACATGTCTCGTGGCTGTTCAGTTAATCTTGTTAGAAATGAAGAATGCACTGGTTTAGGCCATTAAAGAACACTATTATACTATTATAGCCTTATCGTTTTTTAAGACCACATGTTTTCCTTAACTCACAATTGGCAGCGATTGTGATTATGCACTTTTATGTTCCATTCATTGTAAGCTTACTTTTGCTTCAGCCACTCCGCAGAGTAATTTATATTTCAGCACTGACTGCAGATAAAGACAAGGGCCTTTGTGTCTGTGACAGATGGAATGTAACCAGGAATTAACCGAGCTTCAAATGGCCTAATACAGCTAAATAATTACCCAGGATGATTGCAGTTTGTTTAAGCACAAGATAGAGAGCGCTTCAGAGGGCTCATGTTACAAAACACTGTTTTGCATCACGTGCTCTTGTTCAGATCACCACTTAGACTAGACTTGCGGTAGTCTCTCCCACTTATATATGGAAACATAAAACAGGCATCACACCTACAACTTCCCCCCATGCAATCAGAGCTTGTCTCTGTGGTTGTCACGGTGGTTGAATTTCAAGTTCATTGTTTTAAATTCCCCTTCCTCACTGCACATCATTTAGTTATTAGACTTGGGAAGGAGAGAGTGATGTAGGAAGAGAGTAGATGGGGAAAGAAGAGTATGTTTGCAAGATTTTTTTTCCCCTCAACTTAGTCTCTCTTCCTTGCCTTTCTGCTGCATTCCCTTGTCCTCACTCTGCTGTCTCTAACAGAAGAGGGCTTCAAGGAGAGGCTGGTCGAAGTCAGACAGGGATGGGCCTGAAAGAGGCGTATTGTGAGGTCACATTCTTCCCAAATGCAGGCAGGAGCCAAGTCAGTAGCTGGCGGAATTACACCCATGAATCATGCCCATTGTGATGCCTACCCAGGATGAGAACATGGAAAGGAATTAGGTATGGCAGAGCCTTATCAGCTTCCCATTCGGAACCGGTCGGTGCAAGCAGTCGGACAGCCTTTCCCATCCTTCTTGCTCATGTAGAGTGTCCGCGAATGTGGAATTCCTCCATTGCCATGTGTTGTTACTTAAGGGTGTGCTGCAGCCAAGTTACTGCGCACTTTTCCATCCACGCCCGTCCTCCTGTCTGTGCACTTCCTTCCCTCCCATTTACCCAGAGATCTTTGTGGTAGGTCCTGGAGTTCAGGCAATATTAGGTTGCACCTCTTAAAACATGTCAGGCTTTGTGGTGAAAATTAAAGAATGGAAAAATGATGAAATGTAACATTTTGCTTTGGGTTTTTTCACATTCAGGCAAAAAAGGGGAGAGAAGATGAGACGGATGGAAACACATTTGACAACTTTTATCACACAGAGTTTATTTTTCATGTACGGTCCCATTTGTTTCCCCTTAAACAGCTCTCTGCAGAGTGCGTGTTGAGTGGTATGTCTTGGGTGGCATCTTCGGTTTTAAGATCAACCAACTGTCTCACCACTCGAGTGAAGAAGACGTGAGAAACAAAATATTTTTACAGGACAATTTTGGAGGAATTTAATATATCATTATTTCACCTCAACTTTCCATTTGACTCCATTCATAAGTTGCCTTATGCAGAGATCATAAATCCCCCTTCACTCTGCTCTTTGTGTCTCGGGGTGAGAGATTCTTACATGATATGACAAATGAAGTGAATTTCATGCTGAACAAAGAAATGTGTTTGTCATTTTGTCAAGGAGGATGAAAGCGATAGCCATTGAGAATGAAATGCTGTAATAGAAAACACTCTGTGGCAAAAGGCATGCATTCTCCCTTAAAAATACCCCTCTGGTGATTTGAATGAAAAGAGCCGGCAGAGGATAAATGAGACTGCTGCATGATAAACTATGCTACGCTGCTATCGAGCCTTACATGACTTCAGCTAAAGGTTTTAGCCCTCCAGGACTTTGTGATGGATGGTAAACAATCCTGAGCCTCTCTGAATCTTGTATGAATGAGGTAATAGCAGTGAGACAGGAAAACGGACTGTGCCAGGAAGTCTCATGTCAGCATTTTCAGCTGTCCATGAAAACAAAAGAGAAAGAAAAAAACGAAATCTTACAGGGTGAATCTCCTCTATCTGTTTATGTGGTTGTGTGTGTGTAAAGTTTCCATCGACACCGGGCAGGACAGGACAGGGTGTGGGCAGGAGTCACCCCCTCCACCCTCCTCCAGCCCCTCCTCCTAGCCCTCTCTGCCTGGGGAGGGCAGGCCGGGTGGGGCTGGCAGAGCTGTGAGGGTCCCCATACCTCATAAGGGCATGACACAAGCACTGTGCATACATCCGGGGAGTGAAGTCTTTGTCATAACACAGCTCTCTCCAAAATAAAATAAACACATGAGAGGGAGAAAGGAGAGGGTGGGGAGAGATAAGGACAGGGAGAGAGCAGGTAGGAGGGAAAAAAGTGTAAGACAAAGAGCGCTGGAGAAAGGTGGCGCATGAAACAAAGCGACAAGCCCCCCCAAGTTGATTACTATTGAGTAAGCCCCGAGTCCATTAGCCCAAATAACATCCAGGTGCTGCTGTGGCTATGGTGGCTTTTTTTCACTGGGGTGTAAACGACCTGCTCCTTTTCATGCTCCAACACGGGAGGCCGGGAAACAGGCCAGACAAGCGCCATGTCTCCTTGGGCTATTCCTCTCTCCTTCTCCCCTCCATCACGTGAGTCCCATCAGGAATCCCGCTGCTCCTCGAAACATGCTCTGTTCATCTGCCGCCTTTGACATCACCCGAAAACATTGTTGCTCTCTGATCTGTGTGTGTGTTAAATGTGGGTGTCTTCTCTCCCTGGGCGAGACCTCCCTCCATTAACCGTTACAGTTCCCTTCCCACAACTGAGCCAGGGGGGCCCCGAGCTCGCACTAAACACGCTTTCTTTTTCGCAAGTTTAATGAGAAATCGGAGAAAGAGAGGGAGAAAAGAATGTTTGGCAGAAAAAAAGGTGGAGGGATTTTTCAAAACAGCCACAGAGGATTTATTTAACAGAGGGAGAAAGGAGAGCGAGGGAGAGTCAAGAGACATTCTGGATCTGGAGACAGTATGCGCGCATGGAACCACATTACACCCATGTTACCTCTCATTACCTCCAGATAAGCAGCAGTACACCGCAGCTGGCTGCTGTCTCTCAGTAATGACCACTATAGTACAAATTAGTGGCTGTAGCCAAGCCCAGTCTCATTGGCTATTAGGTCTGGACTCTGCATCCTCTGAGTCTGTGTTTCACAACTGAGGAACAAGCTCGAGTGTTTGTCATTTCATCCAGTTTGAGGCTGTTAGTCATTCAGGCCATAAAGTCCCCTTTCTTTTATTCTCAGAATTGTCAAATGAATGTAACTGGATTACAGTAATCTGTTTACAAAATATGATAAATTAGAGGCAGAATCAGAGTTACCTTTATTTGCCGTGTATGCATTTACGCCAAGCAATGTGACTTGGTGATATTAATGCTCGGACACAAACCAACACGCATGCACACACACACACACACACACACACACACACACATTATAGGAGATACACATGAGACGGGACACCATTACAGGGTACAGTGCAGTTTATACACGCATATATATGCATAGTATGCATAATCTCATAATCCATTGGTTTGATGATGATAAAAGCTTTTGGGGTTATCGCCAACATTTGGGGGGTCCCAGTCTAGCAAGCTTGTATCCAAACCAAGATTTCCTCACTTGTTCAGCTGTCATTTCAGCTACTCTCTATAAACATATCTACATATGTATTCAAATAAAATTATAACAAAAAAGCTAATGTAAAGCTAAATTGTTGTCAGATGGCACATTCTTATAAAGAAGGCTATTTTGTTCTGCTACCTTCTTACTTACAGATCTACATCCTACAAAAAAGTATAGGAAATTGTTGCCTTCACTCCTAGCACTTATTTTTGTGAACTATTTCTAAATTCAGTACTGACGTGGAAAAAAAAGGAGACTCTTTAAGATGATTTTTTTCATCTCAGTGAGTATTTTACTCCTGGTTAAATAAAGGTTAAATAGATAAATATGGTAGAAGTATTTGCAGCTAGAGTTTGTTACATACTGTATAGCGCAGGTAGCAGTTATCAAAAGTGATAAATTAAGAAGAAAGATACCATCAGCATTTTTCTAACCAACGTGTTATACCGTTTATCAATCTTGCACTATATGAATTATTTCTTAATAAGAGGTGTTGGAAAGAAGTTAGAAAAGTTAGTGTTTCCATCTCATGCATATCTTTTCAAACTATAACAATTTCAAGCTAGTTATTTGTTATTCTGTACAGTACAAACATGATGACGTTGATGCAGTCAACAATACATGGATAAGTAGATGTATCATGAATCATACATATATCATTTTATTTAGGCCATGTTTTAAGACTAGGGTTAAGTGTCCCTCTCAACACTGCTCTTCCACTTTGTAGTAAATTATTACCTAATACTGACAAAACATTTTCATCAAAAAGTTCTTTTAGTGGCTGTTCTGGAGCTTTCAATCATTTTACATGATCTTGCCGGTGGCTATGGCTCATGAGGTAGAGCAGGTCGTTGTCTAATCCTAAGGTTGGTTGTTTGATCCCCGGCTCTTCCAGTCTGCATGTAAAAGTATTCTTGTGCAAGAAGCTGAATACCAAATTACTTTGCTTGTGTATGAATGTAAAACAAAACATATGACACCTGACATGGTAGCCTCAGCCACCAGCATATGAATGCATGTGTGAATAGATGAATGGGACAAATAGTTGTGGAACAACTAGAAAAGTGCTGTGCATGTACATTCACCATCTTTATCTGCAGATAGAGTCACTCAGTTGTCAAGGAATGTTAGATTTTCTTTCTGAACACTTTAAGGACTTAAAAGATAAGTTTTAAAGCAATTTTTTTTGCAAATTTAGTGGCTGTTTCTCAGCTTTTGATTGTATCGAATGAACATCATCACCAGATATATTTCAGTTTGTAAACATAGAATAAATATTTACATGTGGTCTCTATTTGTGTCTTCATGAACTTGTGTATAATGTGTAGAGACAGACAAAAAACAGTAAATAGATGGCTAACTGCATACTCCTCCCTCTAGCGTGTATGCTCAGGTGACTGTACATTGTATGGAGGTGCTCAATCACTCCAGCCTTCAACATCACCCTCATGTCTGCATATTCCTTTCTGGGGTATGTATTGTGCACTGCATGTCAAAACAAGAAGCTCAGTCCTTGCAGGTAATGATCGTGCGAGCCTCTTCTCTTTCTTACCACAATATTTGCACTGCTAGCTGCTGCTTTGTGTCCCCTATTTACCCCAAATCCTCTCAGCAGCACTTCACCTCTGGGTCGCCCTTCGTTGTAAAACAGTTTGTGTTGTAGTGCGAGCTTGGTGTCGTCCTGTGTCAACTCCCTATGAGGATGTCTGTGAAACATTCACTCAGCGGGGATACAAGCAGTTACAGGAGGCTGCATTGGGGACAAACCAGGCAGAAAATCCACTCATCCATGGGGTGACCATTAGATGTGGTATGTTGACATGATATGGGACTGGGTGGGTGTTTGAGGTGAGGAGGCCTCATCAGAAGACACAGCTCATGGTCTTGAGGATCTCAGCCTTAAAACACCATGACAAGAGAACAAAGCCAAAGCTCTGATCCTTAAGCTCTGTAATGACTGGGTGCATGTCATCCATAGGAGACTGATCTCATTTATGTTTGCACTGTTTAGGTCTGTGATCCTCTTGCTCTCAACTGCTCTCTATAGTAGCACTGAGTACAATATAAAGCATTGTTGAGGGAGTGTCTGGAATCTTTCCAGCTTCATTATCGTTATATGTGAAGAAGGGTGTATCTAGATTTGTGAGCACATTGAGTGAAATGTGCAACCATAGTGTTGGGTGGAGAGCACACAGGTGAACATGCAGGTTAAAGGTACGTGTGTGTGTGTGTGCGCGTGCGTGCATGTGTGTGTGTGAATACCACGTGTTTTTTCATATTTGTGTTTCTGCATGTCACTGGTTCAGAGTTGTGAGTTTGTTCAAGGCATTTATCTCCTAGTGGAAGCCTCCAGGAGGAAAAACTGTTTCAGCACTGAATAAATGTTATTTATGGCCACTTTGACAGATGCTCATACAGGAACTGTGCACACGGAAGCCAACTCCAAGTGCTTGGCATAAACACACCAAGAGGATAAATCCTAGTTCAAAAAGCTGCTTAGCATTACAGTGAGAGGATTTTTTCTTTTGCAGAGAATGAGAAGCATGGTTTAGAATATTTCAAGGAACTTTAAATGTTTGCTTTGAACAGCAAGTTTGTGAATGGGCAGCATGATGAAAACATGCATTATTGGAAAAAGCAGACATGAGGATGTCACAATGCCGAAATACATAAATGCATACAGTATGTACAGTGGCAGTCGACACCAGTGTAATGTTTAGGTTTTCAGTGCCCTGGTTAAAAAAATCCAGCAGTGCTAGTGCATGCCACAATTGCTTGAACCTAAATGTTCCCATCACCAGGGCTGGTTCTGCCACCCTGCCTGCCTATGATGCAATGAGACAGTAAATCCACTGAATCAGTGGAGAATCAAGCATGTAGTGACAGGTCAAAAATAATGGCATGTCAACTTTTGCCAAAACCAAGAGTCACAACTGGCATGGCAGTATCACCCCAGGGATGGGACTGAAAAACAGATGATCATCATATTAGGTGATTAATGTCCTTCAGGGTCCTTTTGATTAAAGTGCTGACATCATATTTTCAGGATTTAACTTTCTCATGCAACATTAGTTGGAAGTCTCAGAAGGCTTTCACAACACACGATTTCAACATAGATACCTCTGCATAGCACCTTTTATGTGCCAACTTTAGGCAAAGGTAACACCCACACAAGTGGATTTTTGCTTGTTAAGTTATATGTCTTTGCAGAGGTTGCGTTAGACTTTCCGGTTGTTTGTTATTTTGATGGAAAGGATTGTAAAAAAAAAAAAAGTCCTAATCTATATTTACCTATGATTTTAATTTTAGTTGCTATTCGCTGATAAACTTTATCAGTAGCTGCATGTTTGTCCTTCATACTCCACCTTATCGGCCTCCCTGTTTTCAATTTTTTAGACAGTAACATTAGTAATCAACAGCAAGTTTTTGATGCTGCATCCTCAGAAGTGTTGCTGAATATGATTGCTCTATTTATTTATTTATTTTGCAATTTAAAGTGGGTAAAATCTTATTTCATTGTGAAGCTGTGGGCAGAATTTTGATTTGCTCAGCCCATCCTTGCCCTGGTTTTGCTCTGTTTATCATGCGACTGCTGCAGGAGTGTGAGCTCTGCAAGAGGGTCAGTTTGTGAGAGTCTGCCCGCAAATTAATGGTGACAAAGCTAACTCTTAACAACACATGGCTAACATTACCTCACAGTTATTAAAAGATTTAAAGACAGACTCAAGCCTTTTAGGTGTCAAACTGTACGTTTGTTGGGACCATAGGCTGTAAATTTTAACAGCACAATGGTGAATGTTAGCCGTTGCTGCTGTGTTACCTCGTGCTAGCAGGACAGGTGTTAAACTGACCAGCCCTACTTTTCTCACCTCATTTATCAATACTATCACAATTATTAGGCTTTTTAAAGAAACTTCGGACACTCAGCTGCTGTGATATTTTACAATGGTAACTATATAGCCAACCAATGATATAACCAACCAGTATGAGAGCTAAAGTAAAGAGTTAACCAGAGGTGACCTCTTTGGCTAAAGCCAGCTAGACGACAAGGTCATGTATGTGAGATAAAGACAAGATTAGATAATAGCTAGATAATGTGCACATATGACTAACTGGACAAGGGTGTGAATTACCTAACGTTATGGGAGATTGTCCTCAGTGTTCTCATCTGTCACAGTGATGGACGGCCTTTCAATTTTTCCATCACTGTTAAAAAAAAAAGTAAAAAATCAGTCAATGACGGAAGATTCCCAACCTCTGTCTTTGTGCTGAAACCACAAACCCTCTTGGGTCACCTTGCCCTATTCTTTGCCCTGCTCTCCACTCTGGTCTGATGCAGTGCTGTGCATTTGTATTAACCCACTTTATTCTACTTTATTATGTTTGATTTGCACAGTAAAACTAACAGTACCCATGGCAATGGTGAGGCTCTCCAGTAAAAGCCTTGTTTGTTTGCCTGATGGTTTCCTCACCCTCACTGGTTCGCTGCTTTGGGTTTGACTCGCATGTTTGGTGGATTTGATGGGCGAACAGCAAATGTTCACTGCGTTTTGGAAGTGCTCCATTTCTGACCCAATTCTCCGCTCTGCAGTGTGAGCTGAAATGCCATATTGAAAAAAACATACTGTAACTGGTGTGGCAGGGTCATTGGAGACATAATGAAAAAAGAAGTGTTTGACATTTTTGCGTTCATTGAGTGCATTCCATTTACTTTCCAAAATGCAAAATTCCCCAGCCTTGAGCACATGGCAGTGATAGGTACTGTAGTATATTGATGCATGCTCTAAGTACCACATAACCTATAATTAAAGCCATATGTGCCATGATGCACTGTATTTTTTGAAAGAAAATGTAGGACAAGGTATCAGATCTGACGCCCAAAATTATGGTGTATTTCATACACAGCCATTAAAGATTTGAAATGCAACACAGGTGACCAGGTTATGTTTATGCCAAGGGATTTTTTTTCCATTACAGTGAAAGAAAATGCATCATCCTGTTTAACTGCTCCGAAAGAATACAACATCATTAGCTGGAGGTCCTCAACCAAACTACAGGGCATTTTTTACAGTGCGACTGGCTGAATAAATCAGCTCTCTTGGAGTTCTCAAACTAAGTAGGTTTTACTTGGCCTCTTTGATCTCTGCAGAGCACCTGCATCCGATGTCTCAGGGAAAATCCTTTAAAAGTCAGAGGCATGTTTATGTGGCTGCCACAGAGAGCTGCTTTCTCATCACTTTATTATCAGCTCTTTTAACTCCATCTGTAAGAAACCAGACTGCAACTCCTGAGATGTACCAAAGCTTGAGAATGAGGAAATACCTAAAGACAAAATAATCATTAAATGATTAAACCAGGAAAGCGGGCACTGAGTCATCTCATGTGTATTCAGCGTAAGTGCTGCAACTCTCAGGAGGCACCTGTGTTCCATCAGGATGCCATTAGAGTCTAAAAAGATCACGTCCAGGATCCTGCTAACATCCTGTTTCTCCTGACTGTGTGTGTGTGTGTGTGTACTGTATATGTGTGGAGGAGTAGGGGGTGTACGAGGCTAAGTTGTTTTGTTTTAATCAGTTTCGCCTGTAATCACACTACTCAGAGTTGGCAGGCGATGAGACTGGAGATGGGCCCGATGTGGGTAAAATGACTTCCTGTCTCTCGCTCTCCCTCTCGCTCTCTCCCTCTCCACGGGCTGACTCATAGCTGGGGAGCGGCCGTGCATGTGAGTGTGAAGACGAGGGGAAGTGAGCTCACTGGTGGGCCGACCTGGCCCTCTTGGGGCCAAATCACTGCCCGCTAATTAACCACAGAGTGGCCCCTTCCCAACAGGCCCTAGCAGGGACTCACCACAGCCACTGAGCTAGCGCAGTCGGCAGTCGCTATATGCAGCTTTTCGGTTCCTTCTTGCATTTACCGTATAAGCGAGCCGAAGATAACGCTGCGCACAAGTGTTGATCCTCTCACAAATCTTAAATGTACCTGGCAAAGTTCAGCAGGCCTCTCTGTTCCACACTTTTAGTGACATCAGTTGTTTTCTTTGAGCGTCAACCTCGATGATCTGGCTGCGGTCCTGGGACCATGTTGCCCATGTTGCCATGACAGTGTGTACCTTGTGTTGTGTAATGTGTTCCAGATGAATAGGTAAAGCCAAACATACTGCATTACACCAGCGTCTGGTAGAATAATCTCCTACCACCTCCAAAATGCTTTCCTTGGATGCAGAAAGGAAGTGATGATCACGATTTACAACAATCTGCTTTGATTTCTGGAAATCTAGACCACCACCTTGTCTTGGCTGGCTGTGACTTAGAAACTGGCAAGATGGGAGTCTGTGGCTTGAAGCTAATAGGCTGCGGAACAGCCAAGCCCACCCACACCTGACAATCCAGGGTACTATCCAATAAAAAAAAAGAAGGCATAATGTGAAATGGGAATTTATTTTTTTATTTCTTACTGACTCTTGAAAAGTCACCGCAGAGTTTGAAGGCTATTTTTGCCCTAACAATAGTAAACAATGTATGGCGGTCTGGCTCAGGAGGGAAGCAAAATGCTGAACGACAGATAGTTTCCAGGAGAATCAATCCCACAAGGGTGCTGGGAGGATTAATGTGGTAAAGTAAATAGAATAATCTTCTTTTTGCAGAGTTCTTCTGGGGTGGAAAAAGACCTTGAATAAACTCTTTTCAAAACTGATTCTGTTAACCAGCAATACAGCAGTGCAATTACTGTACACAAAGTGAACTAAAGCAATGGACTTTTATGCTCTGTTTTAGGACGTTGTATTAGATCCAATTGATTTAAAGTATATACGGCTCCAGAGAATAACCGCTTTGCTCACTAGTTTCAGAGTTGACTATGAATTCAGTTCAGGGGAATGTTAGTTAGGGATGCAGATAAGGAGACAGATGTCCATTTGGGGCATGATGATTATGAATTAACTTCAAAAGCTTTGAAAAGACTTCCATATATTCACCAGTTTATACTTAGTCATATCCTGGTTCCTTGTGCAAATACTTTCTGTCTATCTGAAATGAAAATCAAAACTCTGCACACAAGTTCTGCAATACAATGCAAATCTGTTCCTAAAGAATGTGGATGTCTGTTTCGTCAGATATATGTATTTTGGGTCTCATCACTGATGGCCTCTTTTTTTATTTTGGACCACACATGATGTAAATTGATATGCAGACTGTCATATGAGATTTCCAAGTCTGACATATTAACATTGATACTTGTTTTAACAAAGACAAATTAAGGACATATGAAATCTATACTAATGTCTTTATAATCCTTTTGGAGCTCTCTCTGTGCCCGTTAAAAAAGAATGATTGTGTAACTATTGTGTTACAACACAGTTTGAGAAATAACCAATATTGAGAGCCGTATGACAACCATTGACGGGAAGCGCATTAAGGCTTTGCATCATGGGATGTGTCATCAGTCGAGCAGTTGGCATGGCACTGTGTTGATGTAATATGGCAGTCATTATCTTCCACAGTCCCTGCCAAAGAAGGAATACCCTCTCTAGTGTCAAGTCACATCAGCTCTGTGGAAAACCACACCAACTACAAGAGCCAATTTGTCACATTTGCAGCATGTGGCACCACACCAGCTCCAGTAACACTCATTATTACCCTGATTGGTCCTCATTAGGAGAGCAATAACGTGAACTGACTCTGTACAATCCCACTAATCATACAGATATTGCATTTTCTTTTTCATTGTCAAATTCAATTGTTGGCCAGGGGATTAATTCCATTTCTGGACTGCACTGCACTGACAACCACTTTCTGAATAAAGGAGCAAAGACACTTTAATTGCCAAGAAAAATAAATGTACAGGAATTTCTCTTGGCACTATTAAGTGCTGAGGCAGATGGACAATATACAGAGTTTAACAGATCATACTGCCAGACATACAGTAGAACGAGGACAGCAGGACCTCACATACAGTGTTCAGGGATATGGAAGACAAACTATGAACACCACACTCTAAATGTATGTTTGCAGTGCCTTAAAAAAGATACTTTTCAGTTTACACTGCCTGTCCAAAAGTTTGTTTTTAATTTGTAGGTTCCTTTGCATGCAGATGGCATGACCTCCCTGCATGTCTGCAGCTTTCAGATCCCCTCTGCAATGAAAAACATTCTGTACATTGTTTTCTTAAACACAAAGAACCAGTGCCTGTACCATATGGATACTTTTTCAGATTGCAAACCTTGACTACTCTAATTTCAATTTCTAATCTTTGTGTTTTAAACAATTTTATATTGTGATGCTCTGTTGTGTAAAGACAGTGTGTGTGGGTGTGTGTGTGTGTGTGTGTGTGTGTGTGTGTGTGTGTGTGTGTGTGTGTGTGTGTATGTGTGGGTGTGTTCTGGCATGGGGTGCTGATGATTATGCTGTGCCGCGTTGAGCAATGCTATTATTGCATAGGCATGTGAGAATATAGCTTAGTCTTCTATATCCAGAGGGCAGGAATGGGATGACTCTTAGAAGCATCTGGAACATACCTTTCTGTTGTGATTGGGCTGAGATTAAACTACTGAGGCTACAAACACAAATGTGGACCACATATGAATTAATGCAAACTACAACCATATGAAGCTGATGGCAGACCAATGAAAGAAAGAGAAAATAGACAATGACTGCAAGGTCTATTGTAATTAGAAGCAGTGGGCTGGTTGGAAATACCCCACTGAATTGATGAGATTGATTGTGTCTCCGTCTGCGCACACACATCTATGAGTACACACTTGTGCATGTGCAAATGTGTATGCACACGCTTGTATGTGCATGCATGGAGCTCTTGAGGATTTACTTTTCCTGGCATGCCTATCATACTAATACTTTTATACACTGAAGTGAAAAAAGAGCTTGTATTCAGGATCTTTTGCCAATAGCTGTTGCAATACTTCTCTCATGCAGAGTGAAAATTTGGGGTTGGGAATATGAATCCAGTCTTGCAGATATACACTAAGTAGGCAAGCCAGAAACTTTTCTGCAAAGCCATCTCTTCTATTCAACTGAAGTGTTAATACACGTTCTGTGGAAAAAAAAAAAAAAGGTTTTTAAAATAAGGAGCCAAACTGCTTGGATTAATTAAAATTACTACACAGTTATGTCTCTCTCGTGAATACTTTGAAGGTCCTGTGCACAGTCAGACCAAACTTACTGTAATTCCTTTCGTAACATACATATCTAAATCATCTCAATTGCGGAAAATTTCTTTACCGAGATAAGGAGAGGTAGGAGTATGGGAATGTAGAGCAGGGGTTGTGAGGAAAGCATGTTACTGAGGGAGAGCCCAGCCTTGATTTGCCTTCAGAAAATAATAAACTGAGCCATTTTTGTAAAGGACACGCTCAGGTTTGTACATACAGCTAAGCTTTCAGTCTGCTTTCAATATTGTTCCAGAGCAGCTGGCAAGCTACAACACACACCTGGGTAAACACACTATGCTCTAGCTCTTGTCCTGTTCGCTCTCTGTCTCTCTGTGTGTCTCTCTCTGGGCCTCCGTTTGTCTTCATTCTTCATTCTGCTCACTGTCAGATCAATCTCACCTCACCAGCACTGTCCATCTAGACACCACGGGGACGCCACGTCAAAAAAGGCCCACCCAAAATCCCTCCAAATCCTCCTCATGCAGAGCAAGCAGGACTCACAGCAGTGTGCATTACCTCAGGAGGCTGACATAGCCCAGCCCCTCCGCTCTGGACTGGTGGGTTCGTTTACAACCAGAACTTTGATTGTATCAGTTTGGGTGATGTCAGCCCGCTCTGCTGCTAACAGCTTTCTGCCACTCTCTCCCAGCTCTCCCTCTCACTCTGTACGTCAATTCCGCCAGCAGATTAATCCGCCGCCACTGCCATCCATGCACTCATCACTCTTCAAACAACAGCCACAAACTCATACTGCCAAGAGCAGGATATAGGCTATTAATGTCACACCTGACTGACATTTACATTGTGCAAGCTGCCCTCACCCACTCCAACATTACTATTTGGTTCAGCAATTTATTTCACAGTATTGAAAAAGCCTGCTCCTGCACTGACCTCCCCTCAATTGCAGCATGGGCCTCCAGATGCTGGTGACTTAACCCCTCGCCTGTAAAACAAGAGCAAGAAAAACACCCTGGTTATGATGACTATATTGGTGGCCTCGTTCTCCCAGGGAGCGGAGGCTTGGCTGAGGCTCTGTGCGACTACAGAGGGCCAGTGGGTATTAGTGGTTACTGCAAAGTTTTTTTGGGAGTAATTTAGTTTGGTATCAGACCAGTACGCCTCCAATGACCCTTCCCGCTCTGTCGTACCCCTTGCGGTCCCCCCTGCTGTTCCCCCTAAGACTGGGTAGCTCCATGTTAAGGGTTTGTAGATCTCACCGTTATTTATTTATGAGTGCTTAAATGCCACAGCACCCTGGCAAGGACTTTAATGGAGGTGAGACACTCCCATGTCGCACTACTCCCCTCAGTAAAGTTTTACAGCATCCCACCACACTCTCTCCAGAGAGGCCAGGGGAAAGTGACGCCATAGCCTAGGAAAATACTCTGTACTCATGCCTGGCTTGACACTCTGGTGCAGTAGAGTCGGGGACTTTGAGGTATCCTGAAACTGTGAGACTGTGGTTTCTGGTCTCTTTCAAAGGACTCTAAATGTTACCGTCGTCAAATATCACACTTTAAAATCAGAAATAAGTTGCTAAAACCTAGTCAAAACAAAGGATTGCACCACATTTGATAGCAGTTATCACAATGTCCATCATGTAATGTCGCGCTCTCAACTTGTTCTAATCAGCCCACAAGCCAGCTGTGTCTGTCAGGCTTCACCACCACTGCGGCTAATGGATCCGCACTTTATCACATTGATTCTTCCCTGTAAAGCCAGCCCCCCTGTCAACCCACCCACCTTTCCCCCTTCCCTCATATGGCCTTGATGAGATCCAGACTCTGTGTGGAAGCATATTAAAGTGGCCCAACAGTGTCAGCAGGAGAGCTAAATGGAAGGTAGTGAAATCTTTTGAACCTCTGTTATATTATAACAGTTCTAAACACATCCAGCTGGGTCCAAAGTTCAGGGAAGACATAAAAGCACCATTGCATGTTACCTTGGAGGATGATAATAGCCGAGCACCACTAAAACTACTAAGACAGTCAACAATCAAAGGGCCCAGAGGAAGGACTCCCCGCACTTCTTACTGGCTGCTAATGGCCTGTGTGTGTCAGAGACAACCAATCTGACAGTCGTTATATCTCCTGTAACACACACTCCATGCGTTGTAAAGTCGGGGAACTTTTTTGGTGTTAGTGATTAAACTCCATTAACTTTGGGTTAATTAAAATACAAAAGACTTAGAAGAGCAGTAATTACCCTGTACCGGGCTGGTGGGTCACCCTTTGAGGAAGTTACAGCACACTGATCTTGATGGGAGGCGGCTCATATCATGACTTCATGACTGCCAGACTTGTTTTACAGGAGTTAGAATGCTGACTTTGACAATATTGCTGATTCTGACTATATTACAGAGCAGATGAGCTGGACAGACATAGCAGAGCAAGGCCAGACAGCATACAGCATGTGTGTGTGTTCCTTGAGCTATGTGTTGGCTGTGGGCTCCTCCGTGGCGTTTTAACCACACACGATAAATATGAGCTTGTGGCGAGGCCGCGGTGCCCCAGGAATGCTCACATGTGGCGGAGCGGCTCTCACCACCATTGACAAGAGAGTTAGATGGCTTTTGGTCATCAAGATTCCTGGTGGGGAGAGCTACATAGGAGGCCATTTGACTTCAAGACTTGAGGCCGTGGTTTGCAGATGCCAGTTTCCTTTCTGGCTCAAGTCTCTTACTAAAGCGTGTTATTTGTTTACTCCAAGCTCTGACGAAGCAACCAATCACGCCATTGTTTACTGGCTGGCTGATCTTGGTTGGGGCCAAAAAATGTACTTAATCACCAGTTAGCAACAAACATGGAATGACACAGTCGACAGCAATATTTCCCAGATCAAGTGTAATTCTATGAACGTCTTTTCATATTTATTTATACAACTCAGAAATGCTCTCACAACCTCCATGAGGCCAAAGTTAACTCAGATACAGCGAGTTTGGCCTGATGTAGGATTTGGCCAAAAAATAAACAAGCAAGAAGTTTAGGAATCTGTGCAAAGACGCCAAACATAATATGAGCCATGATAAGATCAGGTCTTAGCTGTAAGGACATTCATCAATAAGACGTTTACGCCCAGAAGCAGCCAAACCAACCACAGCCATTGACAGATAATGCCAACTAATCATCTGCTACACTCCTCCTCTGGTACTTTGATAGAACTGGACAAGTCATCACCTGTCCCTCCCAAGCTATAACAGACCCATCCAAACTCCTCTACTCCATCAAACTGGCTGTCAGACAAAACGAACAATATCTACGATGTGTAAATTGATGTACACCAGAAACTGTTTTATAGCAGTTTCCCCAACAACAAGAAAAACATTGGTCCTGATTGATGTCACACTGATTGGGCTGTCTGTTATTTTAATATCAATAGTCTAGAGAGATAGGGCCAAAGTAATTTGTTACCCTCTGCAATTGTGCCAAAATATTTCTATGGATCCATTATTCATACTGTAACCGTACATTCTCAAAATGATGCCTGTTCCTTAAATAGCTTTTTGAAACAGAGCTTAATAAACACTGGCATAAATTATACACCAAATGGAATTTAAAAAATTGTTTCACAAGCAACAACAAGAAAACAATTACTAAAGTGATTTAATTTGGGTCAGTTATGCTCTGGTCAAACTATTAAATCAATTTTCTTCCAAAAATCACTAGTGTTAGCAAGAAATTGGTGTAAATCTCAGGACTATGAAATGCCCTCCTTCCACACATCCGTCATCGGAGACCAATCTGTTGTCTCCCATAACTTTATGGCTGACAAGGGTCATTCGCCTGAGGCTCCGATGGAGACTATATCCCCTCTCTGGACAGATGCAGTGGCATAAGGGGGGCCCGGATGCCCCCCTCTCCTCCTGCTGACCTCTCCCTCTCTTCCAGAGTCTGAGAAAGGGTCCCGAGGTTGAGAAGGTCCTGGGGACTGGACACATTGCGGCATTAATTACACACTCAGTTACCATTGAGCCTAATGTTTGGCCTCCCCCCCTGGGGTTAACTCCTTCCTGACAAGCAGGGAAAGTAATGGGGCCTCTGTGGCTCGTTTGCCAGCAGTCAGCCAAGACAGCTCCTCTATGTCCTCTTCCGCAGCCCCGCTCTCGCTGACTGACAGCAGCTAAACGCTTCAGTCCCGCATCGCTTCGCATGGGGATCACACACAGGGAGGAGGAGACTGAGATAATGGGAGGTGTGAGGCGGTGGGTGACAGGCGGGACACTTCAACCCATCAAAGGCTTTTTTTGCCGGTCGCCTTGTGCAAACAAAGAGGCTTTTTTGGAGCGCTATCTATCAGAGGCTTCTCCTGCTGACATCCTTACTGCGCGCTGCAATTGGCTGAAAAGACAGAGACGGAAGAAAGAGAGCGCGCATCAACAGGATATCCCCCCTGGTTAACAGTAAAGTAAACACAGTAGAAAAGAGAGAAAGGGAAGTCTACCTCTGCAACACAGACTCAACGTGAGATGCTTGCAGATGTCCTTGGATGTATTAAAGATTAGTTCCCAAACTTTGGCAAGGCTGGCGCTCTTTTGCAAAGCGCTCCTGGCTGCGACTATAATCACAAGTGTCTCTGCCTATTGCTGAAGTAATCCGATTTCTGTTGACAGGGGCTGTAGTAGGTAATCTGATAGGAGAGTACTTACAATATCAAGGCTTGTGTTTCGTTTGATTAATTCATAGCCTACAGGGTCTGTGAGATAGAAGGAGAGCGCAGCATGAGATCATGACCCTGGAATTCTAAACAATAACCATCTGTGGTGAACCGTGTTGAGCTCGAGCCGACTCTTGCTTTTCCTCTCTCACTTCCTTTTTCTCTTCCTCCCTCCTCTCTTGCAAGATAACACGTTAAAACGCACCCACACATGGAACACACACACACACACACCTGCAACAGCCGTTTTGCATGTACAACCACCCAACCAAGTATCAAAAATATGTCACGACATGCACGCTGTTGAAAATAGCATACTTTCGGGGCCTAAGGCACATATCACCATGGCACCTGAGCTAAAACAGAGCCTCTGTGAAACTCCTGTGCACACAACCTTCTGCCTGAGTCATCTTACATGTAAAGTTGAGAACAAAAATGGTCCTGATTCCCTTTTAGAGTATCATGTAATTTAACAGTTACTTAAATATAATCAGCTTGGCAGCGGTGCTTTACCCTACAAGCTGCTAGTGTTAACAGCAAAGAAAAATAATCCCAGTTCCATGTTGGATTTAATGAATGAGTCCACTGCACTGTGCTGGAAAAAATGCTGCCATGTTCTACATGCTTGAATCTGACATTTTAAACGAGGGATGGTCCGAATTAAAAGCTTTAAAAATTTCTTTTCTTTGCTCCACAAAAAAGAAAACAACATCCCTGTAAATGTCAGAGCTCTTCCAGCATCTCCTCCATTGTTGAGAAAAAAAGTGACGTGGTTTGTTCTCTTTCAGCTGGTTGCCACAGGGGCCGAGAAATGATAGATGAAGTGTTACTTTGTGGACTATTTTTAACTTTTCCAAACCAGTGTTCAGACGTCCCATCTGGACAGGGTTAGGGCGCAAGGCAGCGCAAGTTCTTTGCCATTAGTTACAGTAACAGACGCCGTGAGCTCTCCTCAGAGGTCAGAAAATAAAACATCATACTTGTGTATGTACCATGGCATGGTGGAGATTATGAGTTCAGCCTGGTAAACAGCTCGCAAGAGGTGACGTGTGATTGTTTGATAAGCTTGGACAAAGATGTCTTAAAAGTAGAGGATGGGTTCAAAACTTCAAACGGACCTTTCTGTTTATGAAAATACAGTAGTGCTTCTGCAAGGTGAGATTGCTGTCAGATCATCAAATGAGAACTTCCCATATCTGTGTTTGTGATCAGGAAAACGGAGGAAAAGTAAATTAGGCCGCGCAACAGGTCTACTGTACGAAACAAGGGTATTCACAATCACTTTCTCCATTTAAAAGTAAAAACATTTGAAAAATTCTCTTCATCAAAATAGTAGACACTGAACATGGGCTGGTCACTGATGTGTTATCACATCAGATAAGTGTTACCCTGTATTAAACTGTGGTGTACTGAAATGTGTGTCTTGAGGGCACACTTAAATGTCTAAAGGAATAATATATAACATTTCTGCTTTAAAATGTCTCAAAATAGTCAGTTCTCGGGTGCCTGTAGACACTGAAACCTTAGCAGCAGCCTGGGTTCAAGTGTGACCTGTGTCCCTTTGCTGCATGTCCTCCTCTTTCATACTCCCTATCTTACCAAATAAAAGCCAAAAGATGAAAGAATGTCATGATGTTATACATATAATAATAAACTTACAATAATAAACTTTTTTCATAAAAGGAATTCAGCTCAAAGTGCTTCACAGTAAAAAATGCAACTCAAAAATAAGATTAGACAATCAAAAGACAGGCGAGGATAAACAAGATATAAAAGTCAAAGAAAAAAGTACAGAGACCAGTAAGATCAGTAAAAATAAGAGAATTGATAAAAAAAAATAATATTTACAAAAACGTCATTTATTAAAAGGCAGACTAAATAAATAGGTTTTCAGCTGTCGTTTAAAAATGTTCACAGAGCACGCTTCTTTCATAGCTTTTGGAAGGGTATTCCATAATGTTGGAGCAAAGTTAACAAAAGCTGCACTGCCTGTTTTCTTGTGCAAATAGTTGTGTGTATTTAAAACCCAGCAGCAGAAGATTTGAGAGCTCGTGAAGGATTATAAAACAACAGAGATTCTGCAATGTAGGCCAGTCCCAAACCATGAAGAGCTTCAAAAACAAGTAAAGGCGCCTTAAAATCTATTCTAAAAGATACATTTTTGTGAGTTGTGTAGGAACATTATCCTAAATGTTTCCAACAATGTTTAGACCCATATGCGACGCAATGGGGTATGGGGAAAAGTCCTGTATTTGTTTGACGAATCCACCACCCCAACCTGCTTCCTTACATAGACTTTCACTCTTTATAGGGTACTAATTCCTTCTTTACTCCTGTTAGCACATTGGTTACATGATTGCAGCCTTACATGGGATATACCCAAATTACTGGCTTCATGTGTTATATACGAATTGTGCTGCATTACTTATTTAGATATGAGTACAAACAGTGTATGCAAACAGCCTGACCTTGTCCATGAACGTGATTTCTGCCTGTGTCAGGTCAGGCAGATTTTCGTCGATGATGGTGATCCTGTGATCCTACACTGACCCACAATGTCATCAAAGCCTGTCTTTTTATGTTTCTTTAATTAAGAGACCCATGGCAGCAAAAATAAAGTGCTGTCAGTTTAAGTCAAATATATAAAAAGTTATATTACATTGTATAGGATAATTTAGATCTGTGACAGAGGCACAGTTGAGTTGGTTTTGGATTTTTTGCAAAGGCAGGTCTACATGAAGCAGGAAGTCGTTTTTCTTCCTCAAGATGAACATGCACGTAAACGCTCAGTAGATGCACATGCAGTTATGCAGATTTAAGAATGTGCCATTGAGTGTAACAATGTCTTCTTTCACATAGTGTTAAATATTTAGTTATAAATAAGGAGCATGTTTCATTTCTCTTTAAATACCCTTGAGCACAGTTCCTTTTTCTCTCCCAGCAGCCTCCCAGCTAGTTTTCTAAAATTACATGACCTACAGCCAGCCTCCAAAGGCTTTGCTTCAACCTTTTGACTGAACAGGATGAACGACCTGTGAAGGATGGCCTTCCCAGAGAAGGACTGTCTAGCTATCAGCCTGGAATCTCGTAATGTTTATGCTTTGAGGGGTGTGTCAGGATGAGAGTGTTAGGCTGAGATTCTTTGAGAGAAAGGAAGGTACACCCTGCCTCACAGCTCGAGTTGAATGTCAAGTATAGATACGCTGCAGAACAATACAGCGCCAACACCGTCTGTAATGAAAAATGTCCTCCTGTCTGCAGCTGGAGCACAAGTGGCCCCACAGAGCTGCTCTAAAACACTCACTTTCCATTCTGTTTATTTTTACAGACTAACCACAAGGTCCACAAATAACTATATATTGCACTTAATGCATTTTATCAGCAGAGGACTCTCACTTCATACCACTATTTTTGACTTTATAGTGAGAAAGGGTGTTCCCTTGATTATGGTTATACAGCAAACAATAACTGGAGTTAAGTTTCCCTCTGTGCCCTGTGAGCCTCAAATAGCGTGTCCACCGCAGAGAGAGCCTTAGGTTTTCAATTACACTCTCAAAGTGGTCCCCAATCGCTCCCCCTGTCACAGGTGGTAGGATGTAAGTGGAGGGGCAAAACCTGGTGTTCCATTTAAGAAATATGTGGGAAAAACTGACTCGGAGCCCGATTTGTTTGGAATGTTTTATGGTCACAGATGTAACTCCTACTGTGCCAACGTCACCCCCAACTAACAATGTCTCTGCTCAGCTTCTAACCACTAATTACAGCAGCTCAGCCCGTCATCAGAGAGAAGACTAATAAACACATAGCATAACCAAAGAATACACTTGGCTGTCATTATATTACACTTACACATTACATTGTATGTAAATATAGAACTCAGTGCAAAAATTGATGCAATTTTTCATGATGTTTACAAGTTCATAGTTGTTCAATAATCTCAACTAAACTGGATTTTAAACACTCTTTCTGTCAGTTTCTGTCACTTTGGGGTAGGCATCTACCCAGGTGGCCCCATATTGCTTTGGCGGTCTTGCTGTACACAATATTAATAAGTCCCACCCACCCTTCTCTCTCTCAACACTCATCTGTACTACATGTGTTTTTCGGGGGGCAGCGAGCCACCTACTTAGAACACCAGTCCTCTCTCAAGAAGCTTTGTGTTCAAGAGAAAAAGACTCAGAGCAAGAGACAAAGACAGAGAACATTGTGTCTGGACTCCTAAACCAGAGAACCACGACGCTTCACAAGAGGACTCTAAAGGGGAAGCCCACACAGCAGGAACAACAGTGCAGTACAGCGCGATGGGAAAACATCCCCAGATTGATTTTCATCAGTTATAATAGAAACTCTGAAGAAAAAAAAAAGAAAAACACTGACATGCATATCATGCTCAAATCTGGCCAGCTTCCTTTGTGATATGTCATGCGTAAAACTATATCCTGTGGTTCTGCCTGGTGGTCAGGCAGAGTGTCTGTGGGGGCCTCCAAATCCCTTACCAAGACTTGGAAGCAAAATGTAAGCTTTACCTTGGACAGGCGAAGGTCAACGGACAGAGGAGGGGTCGTCCCTTTGGCTGAGATATCTTCACAGTGCAAGCCTTGATCTAGCCTTCTTTTAACAACATGAGGGAATACATGAAGACTTATCGATGTGCCATGAAGGATCAGATACTTAGCAGTGACCTTGCATACACATCATCCTTAGGTCTTTTTTTTTTTAACAAACAGAAACGAGGCTGCAAGTTTATGTCAGAGTCTTTTATATCATTTTGACCTAATGGAAGAGTTTGACACCTTCCCACATTAAAACGCTCATCCATTATTACTCGTAAGGAATAGTTAGTTATTGAGCTTTAGGGATACTGGTGGGCAGATTTTGTTACTTATGGACAGAGCCATGCTAGCCGTTTCCCCTGTGTCTCCAGTCTATATGCTAAGCTAAGCTAATTGGCTGCTGGCACTAACTTCATATATAATGTACAAAAAGGACAGTGGCATGCATTTTCTCATCTAACTTTTGTGAAGAAAGCAAATAAGCTTATTTACCAAAATGCTAAATTATTTGTTTTACTGGAACAGTTCACCCCAGATTAAAAATACATTTTTTTCACCTTACCTGTAGTGCTATTTATCAATCTAGATTGCTCCTGAGTGTTGGTGATATCTGCCAAACATGTCTGCCTTCTCTCAAAAATAATTGAACTAGATCACACTCAGCTTGTGGTGCTCAAAGCAGAAAAAAAAGAGAAAAACTCAACAGCAATGTCTCTTTCCAGAAATCATGACCCGCTTATTCAAAAATAATCCACAGAACTGGATGTGAACAGCTTCATGGAAGAACTATTTTCCTTCTGCTGGACTACACCCACTAAATGGTTCACAGTGCAGACAGAAGCATCTTCTGCTAGCTCACCTAGCACCACTGAGCTAGCTAACATCACAGCTCAGCTGAGGAGGACGCCATTAATGTTTACATCTTGTGCTGTCACAAGCAGGACCCTCTCGTCCATGAGTAGATGCATATTTCTTTCTGTGCTGTGATATGGCATGAGGGTGTAGTTCAGTAGACAGAAGATAGTTCCAGGTCATGATTTCTGGAAAGAGACATTGATGTTGAGTTTTTCAAATGTATTTTTGGCACTTCGAAAACCAGAAGTTGAGTGCCATTTAGTTCCATTATTGCAGAGAGAAAGCAGACATCTCTTCAGCCGATATCTCCAACTCTCTGCAACTCACACCAAAACAACCCACACTGATAAAAAGCAGTAAAGGAAAGAGAACAATTTTGTATTTTTGAATTTAGGGTGAACTGTCCCTTTAAGTAAGTGGTTTGCAAGGAGTTGGCTCGTTACCAAAATTCTGGTCAAGTGCTTCTTTTTTGTCTTAACTTAATTTTCTAGCCCCACTTGCCGTTTTGAATTCCATCCAAAGATGTATGAATGTAGGAATAACCCTACAAATCCTGTCTCTTCAGCTTTTGTCCAGATGAGCAGCAGAGAGTTTAGAATTAGAGAAAACTGACCCCTTTAAAGGCAGCAGTGCCCTTTGACCCCTTCCATCCTTCCACACAGCAACACACACAGAAACACACACTCCTTTCCCTCATTAGCCGTTAGGATTCATTAGAAATTGGAAATTTAATTAGTGGTTTCAGTTTGTCATTGGGTCGCATTTCCTCTGTCTGAGGGCCAACCACACAAGCAGAGTGGTGTCTAACATTTCTTAGCCAAAAGGAGTTTGAAATGGAAATACTGTTGTGGCAGCCCTCCACACCCTTCTATCATTTGTCTTGACCAAACCCGCCCAAAAATAAAAATTACTCAAATGCAAGGGGATTTTCTTTTTCTTTTTTCTTCCTTTTTCTCTTACACTTTTCTACCTCTTTTTTGCAAGTGGAAAAGCAGCACGCTTTGCGGAATTCAGTCGCCCACGCACTCTGTCAGGACACTTGATTCCAATTAGATATTTTTCTTTGCTTTCTTGTTCTAGCCTGTCTGGGCCTCCTGCTTTTATCCCTCCCTCTGCCCTCCCCACTAACTCCCTCACTGTTGAACTCTCCCCTCCTCTCTCCAATTTCCTTGCTTGTGTCCTCATTCTCTCAATCTCTATGACAATATGTAGTTTTGTGAACCGCAGTACCCTGCTTTGCTTTCATGTATTCACCCATACACAGATTTCTCACAGCCCAACATCCT
The DNA here is from genome assembly GCF_026936395.1 of Plectropomus leopardus. Lineage (NCBI taxonomy): Eukaryota > Metazoa > Chordata > Actinopteri > Perciformes > Serranidae > Plectropomus > Plectropomus leopardus. The sequence goes on from NC_142188.1 coordinate 23,695,544, forward strand.
GTGACCAATTTTAAACCCTGACACTGTCACATACGACACATCAGGGCTGTAAAACGTTGTGGCAAAAGTGTTGCAGCAGACAAAACTCAACAGTTTCCATAATGATAAAGCAGGGATTCAGAAGTAGCATCAGAAGTTTGCAAACCACATTTGTTTTGCTCCTCAGCAGTGAATATTTATTAACCTATGGATCCACGTGATTACAGTGTGAGGTCAGCTCCGTGCTGTGAAGGTCCTCCCACACATCACTAATGACAGCCTAGCAATGGAGCGTGTACAATACATTTCACCCAGAGCGTAGTGGCCACATGTAATTCCTCATCCAAATTACTGTAATTAAAACATTCCACAATCCTTTATGTGTTATTTCTCCCTTCATGTGCTGTTGATTCTTGTCTCAGCTCTCTTTTAATTCAACAAATCAAACAGAGGCTATTAGTCTCGCGGTAGCAGAGCTTTACATTATGTATTTGGAAATCCTTGCAGTGTCTACTGACATTAGTAGTTCTGCTGACTCATACAGATGCACAGACCAAACACAGGAAAGAAACATCTCTTTGTGTTATTATTAGCTTAAGAAAGAAGGTCAGTAACATTTCTGCAGAGATGAGAGGGTTGTCGGTACTGAGTCCATTTTTCTTTTGTTGCAGACAGATGATTTAGAGTGCATCTCCTCAGCCTTAATTGTTTCCAAGCAGGGGGTTCCTCTGCAGCATCCTGCTCATCACTTCACGACTGAGGCCTCAAGTTTCTGCTGTTACATGGAAGTTTCCAAGAGCTAAGCTATTGTATGTGTCGGTCACATTTATAATGTAGTTGTACAACTGTGGAAAATTCTGTGTTACAGTTTGCGATTTCATGGCAAACCACGATAATAGAATAATAGGAATATCAAGTACATTTGATATTTTCTTAGTTATAACATTAGAATTTGAAAATGGAAAGCTTGAATTGAATTTGTTATTGAGCTGGAAAGGTTGCGTTTGTTATTATGCAATTGCTTAATGGTGGGCTAAATTAATTTCTATTGGAAAAGCTGAGCTTAGGAGTCACTTCTGGTTGCCCACCTTCAATTTGTGGTGATTTTGGATGGGATTATGTTACTGATGGGCCAGCTGAGGTAGCTAGCTCTAATTAGGACCGGTACTCGGGGGACAGATTAGTCCTGAAAATGCAATGGGGGGGAGGTATATGCATGCTTGTTTATCCTTCACCTTCAGTTGAACATGCAGACTGCAGAATACCCGGCGTTGAGCAAAAACAGCTATGCCGGGTTGTAGGTGCTCTGCACCGCCCTCAGCAATGAAAACTACTTACTACTCACTTGGGGCCGAACCATTCATCACACAGAAAAGAGGGATGGATGAAAACATACCCCCTGGTCAAGGAGAGAATACATTCAGTAAGTCAAAAAATCATCAGATTGCCTCTAAACCCAAAACACATCCACCTCATCCGGAAGATAATATCTAATGTCGTGCATGGGCTGGATGTAGATAGCAGATGGACCTGCAGATGCACCTCTATTATGTACTTTCCAGATGACAGGATTTACCCACAGATTCAAAACTCTCAATTGCACTGTTAAGCAACCTATGTTCAGAGAAATTACCTTTGGAAGATTGGCAATATTAGCTTTTTATTATGTGTTTTGTGTGTGATGTGCTTTTTTGTGTAGTTTTATGTTACATTGTTTGTCTCATATCTTCTTTGCATCACTTTATGTGCTATTTCGTGTAGTATTTGTCTTTTGTGTTTTTATTTTTGTCTTTTTTTTTTTAATGTACATCTTTATGTTGTCATATTATTACACTATGTCTTTGTTCTGACTTGCCAAGGGACTGCAGATGCGAATTAGCTGTAAGCTATAACCTGGTACTGGTCATCATAGTAACATTGGTAAGATTCATATATTAAATAAATAGTACGGCACAAACTAATTTCAGCCAGATAGTAGGAAAAAGTTTTAAGATTTAAGTAAAAAAAATTTAAAGCAGCAATGGTAAGGTAAAATAAAATCATAGTGTCAGCTTTCGCCTGTCAGCTTGCTAAAAGAAAAGTAAATTCAAACTCAGACTAGGAATGATTAAATAATTGTGTTTACTTTTGACTATAATGTGCTCCTGCAGCCCTGTATGCAAATAGCTGAAGTTAAGAAGGAAATAAGAACGTTTCCAAGACCCTCTAAGAAGTGTTCCAGGATTTTCGGAAATGCCAGCAGGTTGGAGTTTGACTGTAATTGAATATCATTTAATCTAAATGAGGAGCATGTGCCTTTAGCCAAACCTTAGTTTAAAGTTCTTCTAAAATCTTGCCCTAAGAATCTCGTCTCGCTGCACTTCAAGGAACCAAGAGAAAATGTTGCGCTGACAGACATGTCATCAGAGAAAGTTTGGACCACACAGAATAATCCTTCACTGCTCTTCAAGGACGGAGTCACGCGGGCATGAAAGATCTACAACTGGAAGAGAAGCCTAGCCTTGCATCCTGCCTTTTAAAAAGCACTCGCTCTCCTTGAGTGTCTCAAGGGTGGGACAGATGCAACAAGGCAAGGCGACCTCTTGGAGAGGTCAAGGAAAAAACACAGGGACGCTTGGGGGGAGAGTGTTGACCTTACTGGAGGTACCTATCACTCACTGAAGATGTTGGCACCTCAGCAGACATACACACACATATACACATGCCCGAACATGCATGGAGATATCACCCATACACACACTTGTCTATCCTCTTTTCGTGACTGGAGATCTCTAATGAATGTGGCACTCAGAGGACCCTTGAGAGGAAGCAACGCTGCTCTTACTCCTACCACGGCCTCTGCAGGGCACACAGAGGCCCCACGCATGTCTGCGTTTCACAAGATAACCAGATTGAAAAGCTGTCTCCAGACAAGTGTGCTCTGTCAAGGGCTGAGGGCTGTTTTTATGTCTCCCTGTCGCTGTCTGACAGAGACGCGGAAGGTCGGCTCTGAAGGAGTGCTTGTTCATGGCTATTACAGTTGCTGAGTACAGTGATGGGGCCTTTCGACTCCACAATACCCACATTATCCGTCTTTCTATCTTCTTTGCCTCTTCTGATGTGCGCCAGGCACTCTGTCTTGATACCCAACACACACTGTCAGTGTGTTATGGCCCCACTCAAGTGACTGTATAAATTCAGATTATGGGAGAATTATTCTGGTCTGTCTGGCAATTAAATACGCTCATGTGTGGCTTTCGAGGGCAGCCAGCCAAGCTCACATCGGCACCAGTCCCAGTCCCATCTAATTCTACCAAGCGCCTCCCTTTGTCTGTGGTAATGCACTTTTATCAGAAGGGAATGTGTCTCATAGGATTGAAATATCTCTTTCCACTCAGGCTTCCTGAAACCTTCAGCGCAGCAGCAAAGGCATGAAGGATCTCTTTTGGTCTGTGTGGCTGTGTCGGTAAATCCAAACAAGATGAGTCTCAGTCATCTGAAGTTTGTGTGATGTCAAAATCATTTAATTGTTATTTAATACTCAGAGTAGCTTATTCCCCTGAGAGATAAAACGCCAAGTTCTCCGTCTGTTGCAGTACTGGAGAGTGTAATGAGCAGCTGGCGGTGGATAAAACACAGTAAAAATCTATTGAAGGGCCAAGTGGATATTCTGACATGGTGCAGGTTACCCGTGGTCTCTGGGTGTGTAGGAGATACATGTTTATTTTGGAGTTGAGTGACAGTGAACACAAATGCGAAGGCCCAGACTCCAGAGACAGGAGACATCACGTCAGAGCTCCCCTCGCCACAGTGGGAGCCGCTAACGAAGGCTCGCCCCCACACAACATGCTTGTAAGGCACACACACTCTCACACCATCACCTTCAGAGGGGACCCACCACCCTGCAGCACAGCCTGGCACCTCGCCAGTGCAGAGGGAAGAGGGGGTTTTAAGTGCGGAGCCCGGCCTCGCCTCATCCAAAACGCAGAGACCACTTAAAACACATTCCTGCAGCTATTTAACACAGAGGCTCAACATAGCTCAACAGCTGAGGTCTTCTAACAACGAGAGCAGTTGAACCAGTTGGGGTCGAGGTGCAGAAGGTTGATACAGTGTGGGGGGCTGTGGGATTAAGCTATTACCTTAACCACAGGAAGTAGATGAAACATGATGCCTATGAATTCCACCAACCCTCCTGTTGTAGTATGTGAGTTTGTTTCTGCACAGGTCTTTTTTGCCTAAGTTTCTTGACACCATTAGTCATCACTGTCATCTCTTTACTAAGGCTTGCAAAGAATCATCAGATGAAGAGTGATATAAAATTAGTAGAAACCATGATTATGAGAGGCCATCCCTCTGGTTGGGGTTGGTCGGACAAGTAGAGTTAATCAGTTGCCCGACCAGGCCAGTAAAAGAAAAAACAAAACAAAACTTTTTATTCCGAGTGAAGTGGGTTTTTATTTTTTCCTGCAACACAGACTGCATCACTGCAGCATGTGGCTGCTGCCAGCTTCACTGTGTGTATAAAATTTTGCCAAGTGATAATACAATTGGGTATGGAGAGTTTGAAAGCATTCAGCTGATACTGAATTTATCAACTAGATTATTTTAAAAACAGGATGAATTGATTTGATTGATTTATTTTAACGTGAAATGTAAAAACACCCTCAAGGTTGCTCTGATGCTTTGCATTTCCTCTGGTACAATGAGGTGTTTTTTGTATTTTTAAACAGATTGTACTTATTTTCTACACAGTTCTATGCAGTTTTTACCCATTGGAGGCATGTGGAGCCAGGCAGAGGAGAAAAAAATAGACCAGCAGCACAATATTAGAGTTGAGTAGTGTGGTGCCCCTACTGGCAAGCGTGGCTTCTTTGGTAAGTGTAGCAGCTTCAGTTGATTATAATAACGGTGGTCTGTGTGGGCATGCCACGACTAATGTGTCATAGCATGACCGTGTCCCATGTATTTTGACCATAAGTTTCTACTCACAATTCTGGGAATGTGATTAAAAGTCCTGTGAAGACGGACAGAGGTAGGCTTGTTTACGAAATGATGTTAAATATAAAAAACATGAGTTAAAACTCATAAGAACATTCAATGTGTCTTAGAAATTGGGTTGAAAATAATGGCTGGTGGTATAAGAGTTATGTGGCTGATTTGAGGAATAGAGCAGTGCGTAGTGTCACTAGTGTGTGCATACTTTGGGTGTAGCAAGTTTGTGATTGAGCGACAGGGAGAAGGTTGCTTTGATGGCAGGAAATACGTGTTGGCGATCTGAGCAGAGAACAGAACCTGCTGTCCATGGCTCACGCCCTTACCCCGACCTGTGAGCTCACAGCTGTTATTGGTCTTCCCATGGTGTCTTAACAAAACAAAAACAAATGTTGGAACCTGTTCTTATTTGTAACCAGTTCTTGATTCCTAGCCCTACCTCTTGTACATGATGTCCTTGTCTTTAAAACTGCAGAGGTAAGCAATCTGAATGGTAGCATAAAAGTTTTATGTCCAGGACAAGTACAAGCTTGTCAAACATGGTTCCATGTGTACTCACCTTGCAGTCATATACTGTACATTGACACACCTATAGATTAACATCATGGTTCACAGGCTTTTCTTTGCACATTATATTCAGTCAAGTTGTGTGCAATTTATTCCACAATGAAAATGTGATGGATGATGCTCTCTAATACCACAGACAGGTACATCAGATAGAGTCTTATTACAGTAATAGACTTATTTTTTATTGATGGAAAAAAAGTAATAACAACCATATGAGCAGGTGGTGTAATATCTAAAGGGGTGGCTGTGCCTTATAGGTAGAGCAGGTTGTCCCATAATCAGAAGGTTAGCAGTTCTATCCACGGCTTCTCTAGGTTACATGTCGAAGTTTCTTTGGGCAGAATACTTAACCCCAAATTGCTCCTGTTGCTGCGTCATCTGAGTGTGAGTGTGTGTGACTGGTGACAAAGTAGCAGGTGGCACCTTGTACAGTAGCCTTGGCCACCAGTGTGTGAATGTGTGTGTAAATGGGTGAATGTGACATGTAATGTGAAAGCACTTTCAGTGGTCGGAAAGACTTGAGAAGGGCTATACAAGTGCAGTCCATGTACCATTTAAAGCAGTGATACTCAACTTGCGTCCCACGGGCAAAAACTGGTCCCCAATAGGGTGCCGGTTGGCACCCCAACCATTTTCTAATTCAAAAGAAAAATGAAGTGATTCACACTGGGAATTATTTTTGTACTTTTAGTATACATTGGGTGCCAGGGTGCAACAAGCATTATCAAAATCGAGCTTGTTTGCCAGTGGAGGATCGTCTTCATCCCCCAACAGAGGTCCTAGCTAAGCCCCTAATGTCCTAAAATCCAGGAAACGTCTAAAAAACTAGAAATGTCTTAAAGTCCTAGAAATGCCCTGAAATCCTAGAAATGTCTTAAAATCTTAGAGGCGTCCCAAAAGACTAGAAATGTCCTAAATTACTTGAATTGTCCTAAAATGCGAGGAATGTCCTAAAATGTGAGAAATGTCCTAAAATGCGAGAAATGTCCTAAAATGCTAAAAATGTCCTGAGATCCTAGAAATGTCCTAAATTCATAGAAACATTCTAAAATCCCAGAAAAGTCTTTAAGTCATGAAAATGTTGTCAAATTCTAGAAACATGTATGGGGCTGCAGCCACTGGCCCCGGGCCTTCTGTCAGTTTGAAAAAAATGGCCCCAAAGGAAGTAAGTTGAGTATCTCTGATCTAGAGTAAAAGTCAGCGGATCACCAAAGGCATCAGTATTTATCCACTGGGGACCACGAATGTTTGCGCAAAATGAAATGGCTATTCATCGAATAGTTGTTGAGAGTGCCATTCCCAGAGCCTTGCCACTAGTCAACCATTTGGCAAAAAAATCTCTGAAGTTGGATGTTTTAACTTTTTAAATTTGTACTTTTTTTTTTTTTTTTTTACTGTGATCAAGATTTTTAGTTCAGCATCTACAGAGCTATTACTTTTGGCCAGTGTTGCCTCAAAGACTAAATCATTCCTCTGAACTGTTTCTGAGCGGAAAAGACATAACACACCAATGCTCCATTTCTCTCAGGGACACTTTGAATAAAACTGAATTATTCACGGCTCGATGAGCTCAAGAAATGTTTTTATTCCTTCGCAGATGCGTGTAGACCTAGCAAATTATTCCATCGCACACACAGTTACAGCAAGTTGAGACTACGAATGATTGTAATTAGAAATGAAAGTGTACAACACATTAAGGCTTCAAATAGAACATTCCAGTTTAACACCTCTATGGGCACTGTTATTTTACTTACTTCTAAAACATCTGCTCTCACTTTGGGGTTGATTATTATGGAGGCTTACGTGTAGTGTCATCTCCGACGATTAAGTCACATGAGGACACAGAGAGGACAGTACATAACACATATTCTGTCAGTGAGCCACTCTAATGATCTGAGGTATCAGTAGCTGCTGAGATTGCAGAGAAGACCTCAAAGTATGTTCACTTTATGAAGGAATCCTTGAGGGGAAAACATAAGAAGCATTCGACCTTGATGTTTAAACAAAAAGAGTAACTGAGGTCACTCTGGGAGAAAAAAGAAACAGAGAAAGTCCCTCTGGTTAATCTGACAGAGGTGGTTATTATGAGGACAGATAACACATGGGAGCATGTGGAAAGAATCACAATCGCTGACTCGAACACACGCTAGCATAGGCACACAAACTTCCTGTCACAAACACTACTTGCACACACACTTAAAGGGATACTTAGCAGGTTTTCAACCAGCTCTGTATCAAAACAGCTGGGCTTGTATGTGTAAATGAACTGTGATAAACTTCCCTCCATCTAGCTAGAGCATAGATATTCACAGTTTGCGAACAGGAAGTGGGCCCTATACTGCTACCTGCTTATTGAAAACAGAGGCCAAAAAACTGAGCGCAATCAGTAAAACTAAGCAGTGCCTGATTAAATATAAGCCAAGATTCTTTTACTGCGTTGCCTACTTCTCACCTCAGATGTTTTCAGAAACATGTCTTAACTTACCATTTAACTGTATTACGAGGTAATTTCTTGCGGGCCAGTCGCCATTGTTTCACATGTACAAGTTTGCATTACATCACCCACCAGCGGGAGCGTTAACTTGCCTGGTGCAGCGCAGTGCATTTTGGTAGTCGCAGGTTTTCGAGTAAAAGCAAATGCTACAGCCCCTTTTACTCTGTTTTCTCTGGTCATGTAGCACCGATTTCAAAAGTATTCGCCTCTTTCTACTGCATAGACATCCTAGTTTTATTAAAAGGCCATCTTCACAGCAGTGTAATACTTCTTTAAACACATGCAATATGAAATTCAATCCATCCAAAGGCATCCATATACGGCAGCACTTTTATATCCTGTTTTACGGCACAACTCTCCTCTTGCACAAATAAACTCTCCCCTCTTTCTGTAAGATGACTTGTTACATACTGTACGGTCATTTGCACACAGACACACACACACACACACACACAGAGGCACACTGGCCTTTTTTTCCCTCCTTTCGTCCTGCACTGGAGCATGGACAGGCCAAAGCTCACTTTTCAAGAGGGGATGCTTTGAGTTCCAGAGGGGTGCACATGAAAGAGTAGCAGAATATAAAGGAGTGCCCAAGGATACACTGCAGCGCTCAATGTGAGGACAATTTAGCCCTGATGGAAAACCCGGATCAAAGGCCTGGCCTCCATAATTGCACATTCCCCAACAAACACTGTGCCATTTGAAGAGCGGGCCAGACCTCCGGACTCCTGAGACCTGTTCCTGTGCACAGACATAGGCAGCCCCATTCCTTTCACCTTGCTATGTTCTCTATCTCAATGTCTCGCTAAAAGATTAGAGAAATGCTTTCATTCCAAAAGTGCTCACGATTTCTCTTTTGAATGTCAAGATACTGCCCGAGGCCGAGCCAGGCAGCCCTCAAATTTTCTTCTCTCTTTTGTAAAAAGGTCGCCGAGTCATGGTTATCGCCCTGGTGAGTCATTGTTCAAAATGACAAGACTCATACTTACAGGCTCATCACGTGCGCTTCACTTGTAGTAAAATCTCTTTGCTCCTTTGTTGGCTGAACTTTAGGTTGCAGTAGCATCACCAATAAGGACACCTAAGTGTTTTGGTTACATAAGCAGCTCACAAATTAATGGCTGCACCCCTCTACTGAGACTCCAAAATAAGTTCCTGCTTTCGTGACTAATTCTAATGATATTAGGGTGATCTGTTTAAACTCGTGGGTTTATCTTTATGAGAGAATCCGTTGTGTGGAGGATATAGCTCGCCGTGTACTTGCCTGTAGCATATGACTAGGACAGGAAATTGTTTTAAAACTAAAACTTTCTTCCTCCCTTGAGCCCTGCCTGCAGGTTTATTTTCCTCTGCATGCAGGTTTAGCCACCAGAATGCAGTGTCAGAGCTTGTAAATCTAGCCTGGATATCTTCACTGTGCTGCAGGTGGGAGACCTCTGGATATTGTGGAATGTCTTGGCTCTGCTGCGGAGGAAACCATTAGTAAAAAAAAACTATCTGTTAGAGTTGTAAGTATTACAAGTGAACATGAGTAATCTCTGAGAAAAATTGACTTTCGCTTCTGTGTTTGCATGCCAAAGACTTTCACAAGCTACTTTGTTTTGTGTTAAATCTTGAAGACCATTCACATTTTTATCACCAGAACTCATAAACTGATGGATAAGAGAATGACCCAGGTGTTGTGTCTCGTCTTGTTGTGTATAATATAGTAACGAAGTGGCTTCCTTTAGTTCTGTCACCATTTACTATGATCAGTGTACTGATGTTTACTCTAAATCTCTCCTAGCTGCACAGACAGCTGCAGAAAACCAACGTGGTTGAGCAGACACTGACACTTCTGTCCATGAGAGCCTGTGAGTGCTTACTCCAGGACTTCTGATGGTTTTATGTTGCGTCTAGACTTTAATAAGTGGTTGTGTTTTCCTCAAAGCACACCCAAATCTCCCCTGAAAGTCCTATGGCGATGCTTTAGTAATAAAATACTATATGTTGTTGAGCCGGACTCAAATAAACACGCTGCTAATAAACCAAAGTGTGGCAAACCTACAGAAAGTGCCTTGTCATCAGAAATATCCCTCACACTGTGTGAGTGTGTGTTGCTTCACCCTCGCACGTGCTTTGAAGAGGTTTTTATGAAGGAGAAGTCACATATGGGAATACTACAATGTAGACAACTTAAAGAACATGACTCCTTTCTTCTACACTTTCTATGTTTTTAACTTTTGAAGTCAGCATGGGAGCATGAGGCTGCAAAAAACAAACCTGCAATTAATATTGAGCAACTGAAGTTGGAACACAGTAGCTCTGATATTTTGTTTTATTGCTTTAAACCGAAACAATGAAAACTTTGACAGAAGAGCTGACACATTCATCCTCCTCCAGCTGAAAAGTTGTATCCGTAAGTGATAAAACTCTCCATTGCACAATTTAAGGGGGACTGCCACAGTGTTGGCCAGTATGGTCAGTAGCCAGTGTTACCAAACTTAACTACAGTGTAACTCTTCTTTTTTGCCACTGTTACAATACAAGGGTTTTTGGCTACACTGAGATAAACCATGCTTTGTCTATTTGCATTTCCATTGCCAATTTAAACATGCAGAGATGTGCCAAGTTGTGATGGACAATCCGGTTCCGGTGCTATCAGAAAGGCTTTATCATCATTAATCATTGCCAACATTCAGTAACATGTCAATAATCAATGAATTTATTTGTTACAAAATCATACAAGCAACTCCAGTAAAATTTGTAAGTAAAAACGTGTGCATTTTAAGTTAAATTGTGCAGTGATGTTAAAATAAAATGCATCACAAATGAAGAAGCTATCAGAGGAAGTGATACATATTTCATATAAAGTTAGCTGCTATACACGAAAAAAAATGAATTCACTTTGCTGCTCAAAGTCTACTGGCAACTTTTAAGATGGAACATTTTCTTGCATGTTTCTCACTGCATAAGTTAATGTCATAAATCAGTCAACACGTTTTGAATGCCAATATGATAACTCAAATCATTCCTTTTTTTTCCCTCAGCTCTTTTGCATGACAGGCACTTTAGTGATAACTGGCTCTTCAGTCACATAAAAAATGGATTTGAATATCAACCGGATTATGAAAACTGTGATGTTGTTACATTGATTCACAAGCACATCATTAGTTAAACACACACCTTCACTTGGAAAGCCCTGTAATCCTTGCCGTGACTGGCTAATGCACTGATTCAAACAAAGTCAAGCCAGCACATGTGTATGAAAAAGCCGTATTGTTTTTAGTGTATAGCATTATATCATAATTGTAACTTGTGGATGTGTACTGTTACTGCCCCCCTTTTAGGATCAAAGCAACCGGAATCTTACAGATTTATGATGACTATAGGGCAAAGATTGTCGTTTTTGTTTTTTTGGGTTTTTTTGTCAATGGTATTGTATTGTAAAATTGAAAATAATACCTCAGAGGCTAGACATAAAACTTGGACTCAGATCAACCTTTTATTTGTGGTTATATGTAAAAGTTGTGTACGATTATTATTATTTTATTTTTTTTTTCTACTTATGTAAACACGGTCTATTGGCCCTAAATTCCAAAATGAAGGAAAAAATGTGTGGTAAGGGGTTGGACTGAAGTAAGACTAAAGGTGTAACACAGAATCAATTGACAATTTATACAATATGGTTTAAAAACTCAAACCAGGCAGGGTCAGAATGACCCCAGAAACCAAAAGGTGTATGGTAATCGGAAGGACATCAACACATAATCCTTGTGAAAATAAAGACAAAGCTAGTAATATACTGTAAGATGGTTTTGTTAAATATGACCCTACGTCATACCCACAGTAGTTAATGAATCACTGGGGCCACTAAGATTTAGACACACTGATACACATATATCTACAATCTGTGGCTCACCTGTGACCCAGTCCTATTATACCTTCTAACCAGATGGACCATCAGATAGCCCCTCTCTCAAGACTGTGTAAATGTATAGGCCTCCGTCTCCCATTTAGTGCTGACCTATCGTTAACCTGTGAGGATTTTCTTCAGTTGTCAGTGAAAAGCATTCGAGTGGGTCAGATTGAATTTCTCCTTTTCTGAAATTCAAGTTCAAAGCAATCATGTCGAGTAGGCAGAAAGGTCCAAGAAAATAATAGAATTTAAGAGCTGGTTTGAACATTTTTCAAAAGAACCACGATGGGGTTATGATGGAGCATAATGATCATTTCCTTTCCGCTCTAAGCTTTGAGGAGAAAAGGAAAAAAAAAAGGTGACTGAGCTCTTCCAAGTTTTATTCCTTCTTGGCTTCACTAAAACCTGTTGAGGTGCTAATAACAAGACGCAGACTGTCCACAGACTCGGTTTTGACAAGTCCACAGTCTCCATTTCACTCAGAGGGTAGATCACTGTAGAGATGAAAGCAGGGAGTGGAAAGGGAAGGCCTTTGGTGTTAATCAGGTGCTGATTGGCAGCTTGGGAGCCTTTAAGAGTTTGGAAAACCTGTAGAGAAAAGCATCATTATCCCTAAACACCACTGCATTTCCTCCTTGTTGTCAGTGGCAGCACTGAGATCTGGTGAAAGATGCAGTTTCATCTTTATCCTAGTTTAGGAACACCTAGGACAGAGCTCCTGTTTCTTTAAAAATCCTATGAAAATAAAAAATGTTTATGTCCTTTTTATCACACGTATAACCTAAACGCCAGTATTTCACCCAACAATGACAAAACAGACATTTTGTAGGTATTCTTTATGGTATTTTAGAGTTTGTAATTTTCTGGAAAACGCAAAAAAAATCTTGATGACTCATTTAGCCCCATCTGTGATTTTAACACTCCATAGAATAGCCTGCTCTGTAACTGTTTACCTTACTCCATACTGTGATTTGAATCAAGGGGTGCTGAGGTTACAGGGAAAGGATTTCTTGATGAAATATGACAGTCTTGTCATTTCATATTTTATATTTCTATTCTTCTTTCTTAACATTCTAGTTTTATACAATGTTTTGTAGCATTAGGCACATAGTGTTATATTTTTACACACTTAAACACGCTGGACATTATACATTTTCATAAATTTAAGTAGTCAGATCAAAAAAGTATTTCTGATTCTGATTCTGATTATAACCATATCTGGACCCGTAAAAGAGAGAATGTTAGCAAACTACTCTGTCTGTAGTGCAGGGCAAAAGACAACGCTGAGTGTACAGAATCTGTTAATGACTTAGCAGAAGTTAAAATATTATGAATGAAAAGTAAAAAGCTAGCGGGATTCAATGCTAGTACTAACTAGCTTCTATTTTGTGGATGGAAAAGAACAGTCAGACATCATCCATTGTTTGTAGCTTAAATTGTAGCATCCGTACATGTGGCGTTCTCGAGTCAATAGTGCACAACAAATATTTGCAGTAGTTTTTTCTATCAGCGGCAGCCCCCACATGTTGATCAGCAACAGTCATTTACAAACACCCAGAGATTTGAAACTTAGCTTTTTAAATCATTTTAAAACTTGCAGCAGGTCAACAAATTTAAGTTTGACTCTTCTTTACAAACCTAAAACTGAGGATGTAAAAGATGCTAAAGCATGTGGTTAGCAGCCAAACACTGTGAGTGAACCTTAGCTGGGACAGGAAGGTCTCACTCTTTCATGCCCAAATAAAGCCACCCTCCAATAAATATGTTCTCGAGATCTTTTAGGAAATGGGACACAAGTTGGCTAATTGGAGGGGTGGCAGGGGTTAAACACTTCCCTCAACGTTCCAATCTGTCACTCCACACCACTGCATGCTGGGACTAAAGCCTGGGCCTGAACGTGGGAGTCCATCTGTGCCTTTCCCAAGGACACTAAGCTGTAGACACCCCAGAGAGGCTGCCACTGCCGCCTCAGGAGAAACACTCAAACCAGCTGTGTGCCACACACACCCAATCCATCACCTCAGTCTTCACATCCCTGCTCTCACTGATGTGTAGTGCATTCATCCTGCCATTACTACACTAAAATCTCATATAAAAATGTGATTTCTCTATCAAAACCCCCTAAAACTGTAACACATTTTCTCAATAAACGTGGTTCCATTTCCGTCTAAACGTCATGTCATTCACAACAGACTGCCGGCAGAGAATTTTCCTCTTTATGCTGTTGGGGCCTCACACTGATTGAAGTCTCATTCGTAGCTTCAGTCTGCCTGTTTAACCCCAGGCCCTCGCAGGATATGGCATGAATTACATGCACACACCACACTGCTTAGATTGTAATCTTTTGATAATATACAGCCAATTTCCACCCTGATATATACAGCTGATTGGTGCAGAGTTAGTGCAGCAGTGCACGCCTTCTTTCAGCATCACACCACTTTATGAGGAATATGTGACATGTCCCGGCGGTACAGTACAAACAATCAAGTAATGACGCTTCTCATCAAGATGCTCTGCATATTTCTCCTACCCGCTCCTTTGTCTCACAGACTGATCATTGTTTCTTTTTTAATTAGACAAACACGGCTCTTTGTATACGCAATTATACATTTGTACATTACACTCTGATTAGTTTTCCATTGAGATGTTGCAAGAAAGCAATGAAGATGGTAAAGGAGGGAGGGGGCTGTCACATATTTGCTGCTGTCTTTCAGCACTAAACGAGGGGTGTTTTCTGTCTTTGGCAGTTTGTTTAACCACTTATATGATTGGATTGCTCATTAATTCTCATTCTGTCACGTCCCAGCATTAATCATTTTTTAACTGTGCCTTTAAACTGCCACCCTCAACATCTGTCTAATGATTTAATGTTGACACATTACACAGTGAGTTGTTTTTCTGCCACTGATATATTCTGATGCTTTGATGCAGTGAAGCGTTGTAATTCATTTTAACCAAATTAGTGCTCCGTGTCGTATTAGATTTGATATGGTGAGGCTCAGGCACATTGTGTGAGGAGCTTGTTCATAGAGTCAGTCCAAGAAAATATGCACCGCCTTTTATACTAAATTTTGGTTTTAGGTTTCTAAAAACATGTAAAGTACCAAATCATTGACAGCAAAACTTTTCATTTAGGAAACACAATGAAAGGCCAGACTGCTGAGTAAGACAAGAGAATGTTCAAGATTCTTATCTCTGTTATCATTAGCTCCCCCTCCCCTTTCCTACCGCAACACACCGCTTATCTTGATAAGCTGTCAACTTTGAATTAACATTCAGCATGAGGCTGAGGTAAAGAAATGTCAATCCTTGCCCTTTTTTCCCCCTTCGTACTGCTTTCTGCTTGTGTTATTGTCTGATGGTTTCCCAACTCTGTGGCCACTAGCCTCAGAAGCCACAACCCAGCTGACTGCTGGTCACCACACCTATAGGAAACACTCCCACAGGACATGCTTTATGCCTCAAAATATTGAAAACATTGACCACATCCATGTGTTGGGTAAACAAATATTTAAGTGGCCAAAAAAATGCATCAACTTATGTTAAAGATCCTTCACTCAAGAATTTGTTTTCTAATGTTTATATCCCTTAAAATGACTGATCCTAACGCTGCCTGTTCAAGGCAGATATTTTACACTTTTATTCCGCCTTGCTGTTCCTTATAATAGGTACATTTGCAAAATCGGGGGCAGACTCCTCATCTTAGTTTAGGTTTTTTTTACATACATTTGTAAACTCTAGCTCAAGCTGTCGACTGAAAAAAATTATTTCATTTTCTGACCCAACTGCCGGCAACTTTAAAGGTGAAACGTTTACTTGTAATGTTACTCAGTGCATGAGATGACCACATGAATGAATCAGTACACCTTTAATTTCAATATGACAATATTTACCACTCTATCTGTGTTTATTGTCTCTCTTAGATGACATGTACTTTTAGTAAAGGATAGCTCTTCACATGTTTAATGTCATAGATAAATATATTCTAATCCTCACTTGGAGAAAAAAACATGTCGGACTGTCAGAGCACTAAACCTTCCATGGTTGCCTGAAAAGGAGTTAATGCACAAACCTGCTATATAGAAATATCCCATTGAGAGAGACTCACACTCTTGTCTGCAGCCCCATTGTGTGGACAATAAACAGGGTGCAGACTTCACTTAGTATCACTGGTGAACAAGGAAATACAGTGAGTGCTGCTGGACAGACATGTAAACATGTAAAAAAATTATGTCTGTGGTGAAAACGCTGAACAGATCTAGTATCTAGGTACCTCTATGTAGGTGTTACTTTTAGTTCCACAGGTACTGTACCAAGCCTTTGATGGAAACACGGCTTTTGATGCAGTTGCGTATAGTGTATTAAATGTAAGTGATTTAAAGTGAAAATATTGAAATGGACCACAAAATGTTTCAGAGGGCCTCCATTGGCCCGAGGGTGGTAATAATGCTCTAATGCTAACGGTAGCCATCTTGATGTGCACTGCTCTCTCACTAATCAACATAGTGCTAGACTCCTACACCCAGATCTCCGTACTTTGTTTTAGCAATGTGCCAGAGCTGGAGAAAGCGGTAAGCGAAACATAGTGCAGCAGCATTGGTTTCTCAATCAGGGAGAAAGAATAGATTTGATTCTGTTTTTTTGTTCTTTTTCTTTTTCTGTTGGAAAACCATGTTAAACAAAATATTGCAAAATGTAAAAAAAAAAACAAAAAACTTGATCTACTACATCTTGTCTCATATGAAACTTCTATCATGTCACCTCTTTTATCTCTGCAAGTCTTTGTTTTTGCAAAAGCACTTTTCTGTTATATGCAAACTCTGTGTCCTCACAACCACTCTAGCATTTCCAGCCAGGCTTTCTTACATGAAATTTAAAATGCTCATAAAACAGGTGGTAACTCACTCTATTTTATGGTCGACAGGGGAGTTAGAAATGTACACACAGAGTCACAGAGGCACAGCACGTTAATGTCAACTCTGTCTCCTAAAAATTACGTTCATAATCAACTAATTTGTTTTGCCATTTTGTAGGACACATAATGCTGTGATTACATGTTTTATTGACAAGACTGTCAAAAATGTTACACTTCCTGCAAAGGAACAAAACATAGCCAGTGATCATAAATCAAATGTCCTCTCATACATATTTGGCAATGGTTCATATTGTATTGTAAAAGCTCATTTGTTCATTTATAGCTTCTTTTCTTTTTGAAACTTTTTTCAGCTTTAAGACCAGCACATGAATGGTTTGACAAAGTGGACAGACGAAGGCCAGCTGTGGTTCTGATCCAGCCGTTCACTTGTGTGGGTCCAGACAGATCAGTGTGAGGGAGGGTTTGCTGCTGTGAGGCTGCTCCACCTAATCCCAGGCTGCATTACTCAACCAGTCCAGTCAAACAGCACACAGACACGGGGACTTCCCCTTTCCCTCCAAAGACGTAGAGGAATACTGTATTGCCTCATGCACCACTGAGGTAATATCATTACTTCAGCAAAGTCTAACCTGAATATCGTCTAAAGTGTCCAAACCACACTGTGTGAGAGTATATGCAAAGACCAATTTGTCCAAAGAAATTTTAAAGCAATGACATTTCCATAACTCTTGGATTAATGTTGCATCTAAATGCATCTCACGGTGCTGTGTAGCAAAGTTTGTAACATTAGTCTGCTGAGAGTTCTCCGACAGAAAGCATTACCTTGACTCCTGCCAAGAGGATCGAACAATGCTTTTAGTCATTTTCGTGTTTTCCACGATAGATACCAATCAAACCCTCTTAAGGGGAAAATCCATCACATGGGTGTGCAGCAGCTCCACGAGGTATATTCTCTTGCACGCAACTCTAAAATTACTGCTATCTACTGTTGCTGGCATTCTTTCAACACCTCTGGGGTGCTTAGAGGCATAATTCGTAATCATGGGTAGCAATGTTCATATCTGTTTGAACATGGCTCATAAAATCAACCACCTCTCATCATATGGCGCATAATTGTATGTAAGTGTGTCTTTTTTACTCTATGTTTTAAGTTAAATGATGTGAAGAAAGAGGTGAGAAGTCACAGTTTGAGTGGATATATAATCCTTCCCATTAAGAAATGTGACACATTGCAAAACTTCCAAATCGGATGTACTGTAAGAAAGACAGGTTCATTCCTGTTCGGTAGCATAATGAGGGGAAGTGACTGTGTAAAAAGCACAAACTGGATCTGCACTGACATATTTCCCTCGATAGATAAATATGAACTTGAAGCAAAGCGTTGGGTCTATCTCTGAAAACAAACAGGGCCATATATTTCACTTGGAATAACAGAGATCAGCTGTATCAACACTGGTCCTCCTACTGCAGCCAGCCACCTCAAGTGAGAAACCATCGAGTCTGAGAACCGTCCTGTGAGTGCAGTTGAGCAGACATGAGGCAAAGACATTGTCATTCAGCTGAGAGGGATAAGAAACTAATCAGGGTTTGAAACCAAAGACTAGTTTGATGACAAATCACAACTCAGTGCAACTGTCAACTCTGGAAAAATGTTTAGGCAAAATGAAAATGTCTAAAGCACAAACAGACACAGCTGAAGAACATTTTATGGCTGTTATGATTTGATGGCAGTATTGTGTTCGTGAGGCCTGCCTAACTTTTCACTTACAAATAATCTGACTGCTGTTTGCACTGGCACAGCTGTTTGCATTGCCTTTGTTCAGCTGTCTGTGCACTCCCTCCCTTTTCCCCACTTTGATAACATAATACTGCGAGTATGTTTCTAAAGGGTAATAAAATGAGAAGGAGCCGCTATCTGCTCTTTGATTGAGCAACGCCAGATTTAAACACATCCCATGATCCTGGAACATTTTACCATCCAGAGTTTTCTCTGTCCCGTACATCCTGAAGACATTGAGCATGCAACAGAGTTGAAAGACTCAGAGAATTATTTTCTTTTTAAGGCAGAGTCCACCCTCAAGGAGATTCAGATTTGTTGAGCCTTTGATGTCCAGCATTCATCATGTAGTAACAGTGACTATAGACTGAAACCATGACTGAGAGCTACAGATGAAAAAGCTACATTGGTAATCACAGATGCCTTCAATAAACGCCCTAAAATCGTGTTAATAAAACTTATTGGCATATCATATACATTCTGTTAACCATTAATTCCACCCAGGTATTTTGTTGACATAACAAGGAAGCATTTATATTAACCCTTTAAACCCTGGATTGATGTCAGTTTTCTTGTGTTGCGTTCAGATGCCTCTACAAGCTATTTGACCCTTTGAAACCTGAGCACATTGGTTTGATTTCTTTCTAAAATATGGGGAAAAAAGCAGTGACCAATTTGGCAACAAAATTACCTTCAAATTAGTTGTATAAAAGAAGGGAGAATTATTAGAAAACTATCCAAAAATTGGGAAAAATGTTCAGAAAACTATACTTATAATAACCGTAATAATAATTTTAGATTTAAAAATATGTTCCCAAAAATATAATTGAATACAAACATATATTTTTTTATTTTATTTTCAGCACCTTTTTTTTTTTTTTTTTTACACAATTTTGTTTTTGTTTTTTTACTTTTTTGCCTGTTTTCAGTCATTTTCTTGTAACTCTCTTACTTGTTTTTTTTTTTTTTTTTTGCTTATTTTGTGCCATGTGTTGTAAAGCTGTTGCCTTCTACCCATGTTTTTGAATGAAATCAAACCTATTTCTCATGTTTAAAGGAGCTTAACTGTTTTTTTGTTACCTTAAATGACCAAACATACAAAAAACTGGTAAGTTTTTTTGTTTTTTTCAAGACTCCTTAGCAACTTTTCACTATGAGTCAGCAAGATCCTTATCCTTACTATCATTACGTCTCTCCCTCCCCCTTCCCACCTCAACACACCACTTATCTTGATAAGCTGTCAACTTTGAATCAGCATCTAGCATGAGGCTGAGGTAAAGTCATACTAATCTTTTTGCTTCATTTTTTTTCTTCCTGCTTGTGTTATTGCCTAATGGTTTCCCAACTCTGCGGCCGCTAGCCTCAGTAGCCACAGCCCAGCTGAGTGCTGGTCACCACACCAATAGAAAACACTCCCACAGGACATGCTTTATCCCTCAAAATATTGAAATTATTCCACATCCATGTGTTGCATAAACAAATACTTTAGTGGCCAAAAAAGCATCAGCTATACAGTTCAATATTCAAAAAAAGTTGAGCGTATCTGAAACTTTGGTACATCATGACCATCCATTGCTGCTCTAAAATGTTTACACTAAGTCTGCAGGATGTTTTTTATTTGTTTTTCCCACAATGTCTGCTCCTGGCTACTAAGGGTTACATAATTTATTTTTTAATGATGTTCAGGCAAATGGTCAGGTATGAAAATATCATGCTATTGATTAAATAAAGAAACAGCCAATGCTGATTTGAATTATGGGTAACCTTATCCTCAAGTTTTTGAAGCCTAAATCTAACCATGTACAGCCATGCAGCGCAGGCTATTCTCATGTACTTTTTGTATGTTTACTTATGAAAAGTAATGCGCCAGAATGTGTGTATAACCCACATTATCAAGTGATCAAGAAGGAAGTAGTATAAAGAGTGAATGTTCGTGTGAGCAGGCAGGTCAAACAAACATAGGACTTAAGCCCAGGAGACCAGTGATCATGTCCCATGTGAAACCAAATAAAATACGTAGCATGAATGTAATCTAAGTTTAGTGGAGCAATTGTACATAGGACATACATTTAATTTGTAGGAGACATGGTGGCTCCTGGATGTGCTTTACTGATAGTGAATGGGGGAGATGGAGCCGATACACAAAAAATGGCTTTTTATTTCATAGAGGGTCAAAGAATTGTGACCCAGCAGATCCACCTTTGACCTCACAAAATCACTGTCATTGTCAAGACTGTCTGGTCCTCTCTGTGCCATCAATGAAGCTGCTGCAACATGTGATGATTGATGACAGTGCACTCTATATAAGAGTGCTTGTAGCTTTGGGAGTGAGATGTTGATGTACACACATCTAGACTAAACACATACAGTACGAAAAGGGGTTCAGCTACCCAGACTCTGGGAGCTGCAGCCCTCATACAAGCATGACGGTGTGCTTAGTCACAGACCTGCAGGCTATAGTCTGGGGGGACTCTGTGTTTTGTTTCAATCATCAAAGCTATTGGGTTTAGGGTCTCCTCTCTGTGCCTATCACTCAGCAACACTCATGGCCACTCGGACCCTGAAATTTTACTCGGCGGTGGGGCTGAAGAAACGTCTCCCTGGCCTTGCTCTGCACTGCCGGGGGTCACTCTGCCATTCTTCTGTTACACAAAAGACTTCTTCAAGTGCCTGTGTGACAATGGCCTTTAGATCACTGGAGCGTAATGATTGCTGGTTAACATGAATGCAGTCCGTATTAATTGAGCCAGAATTAATATGAAGTTTTTAGCGTTTTTTTATGAGTTGGCAAGGAAACTTTTTAATGGCATCCAGTAACCATGGATCAATGTTCATGTTGTCCTTCATTCATTTATGCTTTGGCATAGCAGACATTATTGTGGTGGATGACAGTTAAGGTTGGACCAACTGGTCCCAGACTGGGACTCATTCTGAGTCTGTTAATGAGCACAGCCTCTCACTTTCAACACTATAGCTAACATAATGTCACTCGCAAACTCCTCGTAATGAACGTGCACAAACCACAATAGCAGTGAAGCATGATTTCACAAGACAAGCCTTTAACTTCGCACAAAGGAATGTCAGATGTGCTGACACAAAAGATCTCCCTTTCCCCCCCTTGATTTACATAAAGCATAATGCACTGAGGGAGATGAGACATTCAAGCATTTGCACACCACATTAAAACGCACTCTGGGATTCTGATTAGTTCAGAATGAAAAGCATTATCAAATGAAAATAATTAAAACAAGGTTTGGGGTGTATGGTTTCCAGACTGTTTTTGTTTAGCCGTCATCATAAACAGAGTTAGCTGTGTCTGTCAGTGAATTAAGAAAACACTGGGCCCCTTCTGCTGTGCTGACCTCGATTCGCAGATCCTGTGAGACTTGCCAGCGGTTCGCTCTCTTTCAGCACAAGTCGACTCAGCCAGTGACAGACAGGCACCCTCATGTCAAAACACTGTCTGCTGCTGCCAGCCTATAGCCGGCACCAGACAGCATGCAGCGAGGCACAGCTACACTGTCACCCTCAACATCACAAACATATTTATATATACATTATGTTCTTATGTATGACAACATATGCAATGTATTAAAAGAGAGATATGTATCATAACTGTGAGGCAGCTAAGCTGCCAAGCCCAGTCACATTCATATATCTATACTGTTAAATGGTTTGTGAGGCTGTTCTGCTGCCTTTATTTTTTAGTTCCTCTTTCCAAACTACTTTCACTTAAAAGTGTAACTATTTTAAAACTTTGAGTCACTCTATTAACGTGTGCGGCCTTGTCACGTTTCGCCTTTGCTCATCAATACTTCAGTATGATGTTTTCTCTGTCCCGTTTGCTGCAAATTGGAACAGTTTGCTTTGGTGTTTTGGACCATTTAGTGTGGAGTAACCACGAGAGGACAGAACCAGGCAGAGATGCCAGTTTGTTGCAAACTGACACCTCTTCAAAGAGCCGCAAGTCTGCCAAGCATGCAGAGGTATCCTCTTTCTGACCTGAGTTCAAAAGGCATGAGTCGCTCTCACGCTTAAAGGTGATCGGATGTTTAGCTTGACAATGCTATAAAGGAAGAAATAGCAGCATGTTTTAAACATGTTTGAGCATCTTTGCGTGGCTTTATTCAAGATAAATTAATAGAGCGGAATACTGGAATAGGTTTGCAGTCTTCATGTGTTTTTTGTACCTGTGTAGCAGCCAAATAAATGCAACTTTTTTTCTGTCTATTTTCTTCCCACTTCAACCACTGGAACACTGTGAGGTATAGGAAGAAGGAAATTATGAGCCTGAACATTCCCATTTCTCACTTTTCATGGTGTCTTGGATGCAGTGCTGTTGTGCGCAGAATTTCCCTGCCTTCACGTGATGTAGGGAAAAATATGTAGCCAACATGTTCAACTGCAGAAACATGGAGGATTTGCTTGAGGATAAAACCCATTTTTCATCTTTAACAGTGAGAGCTGACCTGATTTCCAGGCTTCCTTAAAAGAATTAAAGAAGAAATGTGTGCAGATATCTCTTCATACATTTTGTGCAGATTATTTTTACCCAGAAACTGCTAAAAATTATGGATGTGTATGTCTCCTCTAGTGATCTGCTAAAAGGTGGGAAAGCTATGTTTACCAAGTTATATTAACCTATATTTAGCTCTTGACCACATGCCTTTTTAGCTAACTATATAGTCTATGATTAAGTAACTATAACCTTGGTCTCAGTTCAGCCAGTAAGATCAGAAGAGCAAGATAAAAAAAACTGCAGTAATGCAGTAGATAGTTTAACCAGATAGTTATTTATTTTCTACTACACCGACAAAACAAGCAGCCTGTAGACCACAACCCTATGAGCCAATCTGATAATTTGAAAAAGTATTACACTTAACAGTACAGTATGTTGTCTGTATGACACCCACAAGCACATTGCCTACATGCCATTTGTCATCATGCTGTGTGGAAAATATTGCTCCGACTGACAGCTTTATGAGTACTTCACACAGGATTTTGAGAGCCATGGCCAAGAAAAAAAAAGCGATGGCAATAAAACCCTCCTGTTGCCTATTAAGCTATAGTGACATGTAACCATACTGAGGTTTACCATTGATTGTGTGTCACAGGATCCTATTGTACAGACCAAACAGAGGCATTACATTTTCTTTGTCTTCACAAACTGTCTAAAAAATATCTAATTTGTCTACGATACACAATATGGTAACGACATCTACGGTCTAAGTCTGTCAGCTCAAGTTAGAAACATTAATACTCAAATGTTTGTATTGCAGCTTTCATAACTTGGCCGAGGCTGCACATTATTCAGTTGCGAGTTTGTTTAACGTCTTTGCCTGTCTGCAAACACAGTTTAAATAAAATGATCAAGTGTTTCCTTATTGGCCTGTTTATCACGTTTGGCCGTCATATTAAAATCAGATTATTACTGAATGAACACTTTTGTCAACATGCTTGGAAGCTATGGTTGCTGTATCCTGAAAGTAAAAGTGCACTTCAGTGCAAGAACACAAATACTGAGTCAAGTATCAGGTTATTACTGCAAGTGATCATTTTTCCTGTTCCTAAGTGGCCCAAAAATCAGTTAGGGTATGTGTGAGGAGTGCATCTATGTCCCCTCAATGCTTTGCTCTCAAAGCCCTATGTTTCCTTGACCTAATTTTCCCTTCAGCCTTATGTTTTCTCACTTTTTTGTGATATTTTGGATGACTTTTTTTTTTTTTTAACCATATAATGTTCCCTCAGATAAGTACCTCTGTCAGTTAAGTAGTGTTCCCCATCCTGTCTGTTTGTTTGTCTGTTATCAATATTAGTAGAGTGATATCACAAAAAGGTTATAGACAGACTGTAAAATGTATAACCCCAATTATGAGAAAGTTGTTTCTGATGCCAAAGGAACACAGGGCTGGCCACATAAGGATTGTTTTGCATAGAGAGCTAGTGGTTGCAGTTGATTAGACTGAAAAAGATTGGAACAGTTTGCCTGGCTCTGTCCAAAAGTATCTAAATCAACTCACCATCTTTAAAACGTGCTACTTAACACATTACATTTCATTAGTTTAGTCTGTAGCCTACACAAACCTTTCGACAGGCTAGCTGTTTCCCTGTTCTTTATGGTAAGCTAAAGTGAGCAAGGCTAAACTAAGCTAATCGCCTTCTGGCTCCAGCTTCATATTTAGTATTAATCTTCAACAATAAAAGCAAATAGGCATATTTCCCCAAATATCAAACTATTTCTATAAAGTTGTAATGGATGATTGTAGTAGCGAGGCCTATCTAAAGTTGGGACAAAGGAAACTGAGGGAAACGCATAGAGCAACACTGAGCTCTGCTCTACCATTACACTTGTACATGTTGATTTCATTGTGTTTTACACCATTTAAACTGGCAGCGCATTCACAATGAGAATGAAAGTGGGCTCATTAGTTTAACATTAACAGGTAGTTGACATGCTCCAGTGAAGTGGACCCGTCCAATATTCAGCTTTGCCATGTGTCTTGTAATTGAGCTGTTACCACATTATTTCCATGTTCTTTGTGACACTATATAATCTAATTGTCAGTATATTGACTCACTAAATGTTGGCATTGGGTCTTAGCCCAGCACTAAATATGACAAAAAGTGAGTTTATTGTTGTATAAAGTTATCAGAGCACACTTTGACGATGTAATAATTAATTACTGTGAGGAAATGTGCAAAGTAAACATTCTGACAGGCTTCTTCTTTTGAATTTAAATCTCATGTTGCTCACATTTTTACCTCCTAACACCGCATATTACTTTTTAATGTCATACATCCAGTTTCCAAAAATAACATTGCGGCTTTCAATCTGCAAACGTACAAAAACAACATCAATTCAAGCCGCTCACTCAAGAGTGAGAAGATTGAACATGAAAACATATATCAGCCTGTGAATGCCTGTTCTATCTCAAGACTCATTCCTGGTGTGTGATCACACATTCTGTACGCGTGTGTGTGTGTGTGTGTGAGAGAGCCGGTGGATTTTGTTTACTTTAGAGGAAAGTGAAATGCCGAGGTCGCCTATATTAAAACTGACAGGCCCATTTGGAAGCAATCATCAAATGTGTCATGGAAAAACCGCTACGTCATGGTGCAAGGGACGTCAAGGCTTTGCCAGCATCAATATTTTCCTTCGAGGCTGGCAGAGGATGTCGTTTTGACTGGGCTCATGTAAATCAAGTTCCTCTCGACAAGTCTGCAGATCATTTTCTGAGCAATAAGACAATAATTGTCTCTCTTTCTTTCCTCCCATACGTGATCCAAAGTGTTGGACAAACAGGGACAAAAGAGGGGAAGAGTTTTATCAGTGTCACCTCCTACAGATAGGAAGTTCAGGTAATTAGTTGCTCTCATCTCAAGCGAGGGCCAACATCCTGTTTGAAGAGAGCACTCTTCTGACTCACTGACCCAGAGGGCGACACACACAGGCCCTCCGAACTTTGGAAGACCACCTTGGATGGTGTGATGGGTGAAGGATCTAATCTTCCTGCCTGAATAGTTTGCATCCTCCCACCTGAGACTCTGTCACACTGATCAATGATTTAAGCCGTAAACATTCCTCAGCATACCAGCTGCCTTTTCCACTGTGACGACAAATCTAATCGATCACAGCTACGACATATTATAAACTCACACACACATTGCTTCATCACATGATCACCTGGGTCAGCTCAGCAGTATCAGACCTGGTATTGTTAGCCAGGTGGAAACACTATGCTGGTGAGTAGTAGGCTACTAGCCTAAGCGGGGATAATCTGATTTGTTTCACTGACTGCAGCCCTCTGGCCTCCCCTCCCTTCAGAGGATCAAACACCTCCCTGCCCATAAAGGACACACACACAGACTGATGATCCATTCATAGGTTCTTAACGCAGAGTGCTGATCCAGTCGTCTCTTATGACGCTGTTGATGTGCACGCTCAAAAGTAAATCCCTGTAGCTCCCCGGTGTCATTGACATACATGATACCACTTTTGGAAGGAAAACAAAAGACAGCTAGAATAAACATGACATAAATGAGTCACCCACAGCATCACCACAGCAATTAAGCACAGTTTGAACCAATAAAAATCAAACCAATGCTCCAAAACCTCTATAATCCAATTTTTACTTAACCTCCACATAGCAGCTGGACTCCTTGCACACGCACCGCACTGAGGTTCTTAACCACAAACACACTCAGACACAAAAAATACCATCACCTCACAGAACTGGGCTCTCGAATAAACGTTGAAAATAACAAAGTGGCCACCTTTAACAGTGGAAAATAATATTTATCCGAGCGCCGATTGCTGATACCATCTGTGACATGTTCTGTAAAAGCAGCTCCCATAAACACACCGTGTAAACACTGTGATACTTTAAAATGGGACGAACACTGAGCCACAGAGAGATCCTCCCTCTCTGCAGTGGTCTGAACACTCCTGTCCTCCTCAGATGGGTTACTTCACCTCACACATTTTTCTCTCATGCAGAAAGACTGACTTTACTGTGTAAATCCTCTAATTCACTTTATTTCTTAATGCTTTCACATCTCTGGCTTTCCCACTATTGTACTTTGACTGTAGTTCATCATAGAATTTAGCTTTTGATCATTATAACACCACACTAGATATATGAGTACATTACCAGGCTGTGTCGTTCATTCACTGTAAAGCTGTGATGATTATATGTTTCATTCATGTTGTTATGAGGCAAATGTGGTGAGGATGGAGTCTTCATCAAAAATGACTTACTTAAAAAATATTTTTTTTTTAGTGTCTAAAAATAAAAACATAATATTATAATAATTCTGTAGCATAATTTTAAATATGTAATTATGATTATTAGCCATAAATATGTAGTGCATATGCATACATAGTGTATGTATGCAGTTTTTTTCTTGCATGCTCCCCATTCCGCAATAAGAACAGTGTGGCAGTATAATTGCATAATACAACCACCTAGCACAGGCAGTGAAAAAGAAGCTATAGATATGCTCTGAATTCTGCCTCCAGCTCCTTTAAGTCAAAGTAGCCATTTGCAAAATGTCTGGCCCTGTGACTGGTATATTATTATTAGAATAAAGTACATAATTAATACTGATGCATCAATGCATAAGCAGAATATTCTTCATTTCAAGTGTAACTCCTGGACACAAGAAGTCTCCTACTTCACTGAAAAGTCCATTCTTGGAGTATGTGTTTCAAGTTTCCACATGACAATTGCGTAAACTGCATATGGACCACAACTAGCTTCCAAAGAAGTTGTGATGTCACAGAGTCAGCTCATGCGTCCACAAGTTAAACTCAGATATAAATTGAGAACAAAGAAACCTTCTGCTTTCAGTAGATAAATGTGACCACATTCATTTGATGTCAGACTCTGCACACACATACCTCTGCACAGTGAACTTCAAACATTCAGATGAAGCAACAAAAAGCAGAACACATACCAGAGTCAGAGAGAAATTAAACTTGCCCCACATTGACTTCACTGTCAAAAGTTTCAACTAGGAACAGAAGAGGTGTGACGACTGACATACATCACTTCCGGCTTGCCCTGATGCAGAAAAATAAATTTTCCTTTACTCTGTCACACGGTGCTTTCTTGCTTCTCATTGTTGACTGTCCACAATAGAGGTCCTTGTTGATGCAACATAGTCCAGTCACTTTTGCATATAAGAATACCGGAGGAAATTATTCTGTTCTTTGTCGTTGGGAGCTAGTCAATAATGACATTAAAATAAATAGGATAAAGTTTAATAGTAGGCCAGCAGTTGTAAATCTTTTTAGGAAAGAGTGCACCACAGATTGTAGTAAAGGTAGGGGGAAGGGAATGCTCACTAAGCACCTAATCCACCACATTCTTGTTAGGAGTCCGAGTCTGAATTCAGGCAGGCTTCAATGCCATGCACTGCGATAGGAGGGGTTGCAAAAGGCTGAGGTAATTGGATTGGAATACGGCATTGAGTGTCAGACAACAAAAGATATCCATCTCTCTCATGGCGGTTCAGCTCTTTTGTTGCCGGCTGGAATTTATTTGGTCATTCACTCTACTCTTCCAAGCCCAGCGAGGACAGAAGAACAGGGGCAGGCCACCAGGACTGGCTCAGTCTGGTGGTCTCGTATGCAGGCCAGTGGAGTCACAGCGCCTGTGCAGCCGCTGTGTGAGGATGTGTGAACCACGGATCCCCCAAAGCCCAGGGGTCATTTGTGTGATCATTACCATAATCACATTAAGGCTGCAGGAGATTAGCACCATGGCCTCAGAGGAGAAACCCTGTCTGTGCTCCATGACGACTACAGACCATGCTTACAGAGAACTGTGCACATGCTGCTTACATACCTAGTAGCTGTATGATAGATGGCAACCTGGCAATCAAGTGGAAGAGCTGGATTAAGTAAAGAGGCATCCTTTCTTGGCTTTGAATTTCTGAAAATGTACATTTGCCTAAATAGAGACAAATGACATCAATTTTAAATTCTGAATGTACATTTTTTACTTTATGTATGTATGTGTAAACACAGGAAAATACTTTTTGGTTAATAGAGAACCCCAGTAATGAATCCTAAAACCCAGAAATGTATTACTATTTCAGCACCTCTGGTTCAATGGGTTTTTTGAATGTTTTTTTTTTTTCGGTTAGAAGCCTGAAATAAGGTCTGTGGTTAACACAAGATTAAGAGACTTTCACATTTTGTTTTACAATATGAAATGTATGTAAATACCCTGCTTACAAAATTTTAAGCTTTTGTATGTCTTTAAAAAGATCGTAGCTAACAAGTGGTAAAATGAGACTACAAAGCGCCAACACGTTGATCCATGTCGATCCACGTCAATCCACGTCGAACCACGCCAAACCGCATCAAACACGGCTCTACAGTATGGATGCATTATAGTGGTCGACAGTGTCTTTGCTGACATGCTGACGTACTGCGGTAAGTGTGTTACCTCAATTCCAGCGCTTCCCTAAAGGAATGGCACTAAGCTGGTTTAAATCATACATGTCAGATCACTCTCAGTTTGTACATATTAATAATCAATCCCCCATGCATACTAAGGTCTGCTTTGGAGTACCACAAGGTTCTGTGCTTGGACCAATCAGTTTCACCTTATTTATGCCTCTGCAACTGTATCTGTCTATGAAGCTAGATGAAACTGATCAGTTTTTTAGATTACAAGCATGTCTTAAGGACATAAAAGCCTGGATGAGCTGCAATTTCCTGATGTTAAAATAATAAGTCAGAAACTATTTTTCTAAAGATATAATTTCTACAGATGGCATTGCCTTGGCCTCTAGCACAACTGTAAGGAACCTCGGAGTTATATCCGATCAAGATTTATCTTTTACCTCCCATATAAAACAAACTTCAAGGACTGCTTTCTTTCACATGCGTATCATTGCAAAGATTAGGCATATCCTGTCTCAAACAGACGCTGAAAAATTAGTGCACACATTTGTTACTCTTAGTTTTAGTCAAGGAGGCAGACACCAGCTCCACTTTTAAGGGTAGACTTAATACTTTCCTCTTTGATAAAGCTAACAATTAGGGCTGGCTCGGGTTCCCTGGACCAGCCCCTAGTTAAGCTGACATAGGTTTAGTCTGCCATGGGGCTTTCTATGATACACTGAGCTCCTCTTTCCTTCTCTTGCCTCCTTCCATCTGCAAACACTCATGTCTTTTTACTGCATTACACTAACTTGGTTTCTTCTCAGGAGCATTTGTGCTCCCTTGTTTCGTAGTTTTCCGGATCTTAGCTGCGCCTGGATCGTGGTGATAGCTGTGCTGTTGCTGTGTTCTGTCTTTGGTCGCGCTCGTGCTGTGGCTGCACTGATGCTGTACCTCCAGCTCGCCTGGATTGTTGTCTTGGATGTGCTGTTGCTGTGGTCCTGTCTGAGGCTGTGCCTGTGTTATGGGCCTTGATTGCGCCGATGCCGTGATCCTGCTCGACACGACCTTCTACAGCCATTATTATGAGTCATGCCTCCACTATTAATATACACTCTCTTATCACGTAACATCACATGCTATCATATATTGCATTTATTAATTTTATGTCTATAAATATTGTTAAATGATATGTTATTGCAGCCATTATTGCTGTGCATCTCTCCTCGTCTCGCTTCCTCTCTCTCTTTTTCTCTCTCTCTTTGCCTTTACATTATGTCATTACTGTAATTTAATTGTTATTTACAACATCTATTGCACGTCTGTCCATCCTGGAGAAGGGATCCCTCCTCAGTCATTCTTCCTGAGGTTTCTACCTTTTTATTCGCCCTGTTACAGGGTTTTTTTGGGATGGAGTTCTTCCTTTGTCGATGTGAGGGTCACGAGGACAAAGGAATGTCATCTGCTGTAAAGCCCTCTGAGGCAAACTGTGATTTGTGATTCTGAGCTTTATGAATAAAATTTACTTGACTTGACTTGTAGTGGTGGCAAAGCAAGTGTATTGTTTGTTTTAGCCTAGCATTAGCTATTTACCTCTGGTGATTGCATTTAGGCTTCAAAAATCCTGAAGATTATATTCTTGTAGAACAAAATATGTAAGTATCACAAACATTGTTCACCACAGAGCTTATTTTCAGCAATAAATCCAAAATCAAATGAAAAAATCCTATAGGCTTTTTGGCAAGCAAACCAGTGTGACATTAGCTTCCAAGAAAAACATGATCCCTGGTACACTATGTGGTGCTAAAACCCATCGTCATGTCAGACATTTTCTCCCAGAAAACAGGCTGTCAAAATGTGTCTTTCTTTCTGACCAAAAGATTAATTTAACAGAAATATATGTACTTTTTTCACTGATGTTGAGCACCACCACCAGTCTCCCCCACCTCTGTCATCATCCCAACATAAGCATCACCTCTGGGCAGGTCATGGGGCACGGCTCAAACCATCTACAATCTCCAGACTCAATTTTGGCTTTTGCCATGAAGGGGAAAAAAACTCCCTAGGGTTAAAAGCCTCTCCAATTAACCCTAATTACCCAGAGAGAGCATTTCAATGAGGCCTGTAACCTGAGATGTCTATCAGTACGGCAACTGAGGCGGGTGGGGAGGAAGCCATACCTTTCATCTTGAAGTTCAACCACAGGAAACATGACATCTGAATATTGACAGCGGTGATTTAAGATGGTGAAAATAACACTCAGAAGCTTCCCTCTTTGAATATAAATACATTTCACCCAATAATACTACACCAACTACTGCTAATAAACAAGGTATTTAAAGACAAATACTTAAGGCCATTTGGGGTCATCCCTGCAGGAGCTATCATACACATTTGAGGCATCCAAATTAAAGATAAGATAAGCTATTTGCTTTGCTGCTGCGCTGAAAACAATGAACTAGACCTTGGTTACCTGTACTATTTCTAACAAAAATAGTGAGAAAATGCCGGAGCTTTCTGCTTATCAGGTCCAAACGCATACAGGAGAGACTTGTGACACCCTCATAAAGTGTGATGGTGAAACATTACATAGTTACTGATTGATACACTCCTCTCTCTGCAACGTTCCCAAGTGTGTTTCCTTGATTGTGACCCATTATATGACCTGTGTAATTGGTCCACACAAATCACTAACCACAGGGGCAGAGGGGGTTCCCATCCTCTCATATGAATGTTTGTGTGTGTGGCTATGTGTGTGTATTCACTGATCCAGTTCACATATTACCTTCTTGCAGAGGTACACCCGGCCACAACTGCCCTTCGACACCAAAAGGATACCCGGGAAATAATATCTTTCAGCAGCCTGTCAGCTTATTGCCCTCAGTTTGAGCCATAAATCTCATCAGCAGGGTGTTCATTCAGGCTAATATCCATGCTGACGTTATGTTTGGCCATAAACTACAGGTTGATTGTTTGAAACACTCATTTAAAATGTGTGACATTCCTCAGGCAGGCATAAAACTGCAGGTCTGCCACTCTGGGGCACTGTTGTGTGCATTCCTGATAACACTATGTCAGGGACTGTGCTTTATTTATTACAGTAGGGGGTGACTGTGGTGTAAGTTTATATATATATATATATATATAGAGAGAGAGAGAGATACTGGAAATAGTTTTCCTTGAGCCTCTCTTAGTGTCAGGAGGAAAATGCATGACCACCTCGTCACAATAAATAACCATATTTCACAGATTCTGGCTGTGATAAGCGGTGTGATTCTGACATTTTTAAAGAAAACATGTCTTTAAAACCAAGTACATTTACTCAAGTACTTGACTAATCCACAAATGTGAGGGACTTAAGTATTTTCTCTTCATGCCACTTTAAACTACATGCTGCACATGCTTTACACCACTCCACTACATTTCTAGGGGAAATCCTTTTTACCTAACCACATTTATCATACTTTACAAGTTAAGAATTTCTGTATAAAGAAAAACCAAAAGAAAAGTTATTTAATCCATTTTATTATACATTAAATTACCAAACAGTTTATACAATTATAGCTGAAATGATTAAATGACTAATCAGTCAGTTAATTCACAGAGAATTAATTGCCATCTACTGCTAAACATTTGAGTGATTTCTGATTTTCAAATAATTTTGAGTGTTTTTAATACTGTAAGTACATATTCCTGATTACACATGCTTTTACTGCAGTATAACTTTCATTTGAAGATTTTTACTTAGCAGAGTATTTAATAGTAGTAGTAGTAGTAGTAGTAGAGAATTTCCACAGTGTGGTATTAAAGTAGTATAATAATGGCATACTTATTCTACTTTCTAAATCCCCCAAGATCAAAATTATTTTTGAAACAGAAAAATGCTCAAAATGTGCAGATATTGAGCATTGTTCTATTGTGGAATTTTTTATTTTAATCGAGGGCTTGCCTTGCATTAGGAAAGATACTCAACATGCCATACATTTAACAAAATACCCTTGACTCAGCCGCTGGCCTTGATGCACGCTCATTTTGCAGTGCAAATAATTTACATGTTACCTAATAGCACAAATGCAGAGGAGAGTAAAACCCGCTAAACTCGGTCTACCCACCTTTTTAAGCTGACATAAATCTTTATGAGGTAAAATAATAGTATGAATTGTGGTGAGTGTAGTATGCAACTAATGCAGCATGTAGGAAGATAAGGTCTCTTAAAGGTAAATTGATGCTTTTCTGAAACTCTAATTCATTTATGTTTCGGTTTGCGGGTTTCGATGACTTATGATTATCAATATGACTGTAGGTCATAGTTTATTTCCAATTTCATTTTCCACCAAATCACTGCCAAACACAGGCAATCTTTGAGTGTATGATTATGTTGCGAGGGAGGTGGGCTCAGTGCTCATGAATGCTCATGAATATTGAGGCTCCGGGCTCCGCAGACACTCCCTCTCTGTTGAACTTGTGCAGCCTGCTCCGGCTCGGGCCAGCAGTCAGTCAGTCAGTCAGCAGTGGGCTCGGCTGCCGCATGGCCACTGTGTAAACTTTCTTCAACAACAAAGTGGAAACTGTCGGATAACGAAGACGAGCTCGGAGAGGTTGCTGGACATACTAGGGAGAGGTCTTATACCTGTGCTCCGCTGATCAAAGTGTTGTTTCCCACTCGTGCATGTTTAAACCAGAGGAGAGCTCTGGTGCCGTGTGTCGGCCAGACGACTAGTACAAGCGAGTGGCAACAGCAGTCCGGAGGCATGATTTTGAGACGGGGCTCAGTCGTTGCTGCCTTTTTCCTCTGCTTTCTGGCCAAGGTAATGTGGATTACTTTGGGTTCCTCACTTCAGCTGTGTGGATGTACTTTGTTTGCATGTGTGTGTCGCCTTTTTTGTGCGCGGTTATGCTAATATTTACGTTGCCTCATGCAAAATTGTGTGCAGTTAAAGCTTTCTGCAAGTGCGAATTATGTCAACGGCAGAATAGTCCTTTAAGTATTATAACTTTTTGTTTCTTTTTTTCCCTTTTTTTTTCATATTTAATAAAACGAGGTCAAAGTTTTCCATTGCATTCACTCTCGTGTCCTCAACAGGTGTCAGAGGGAACGGGACAATTCGAGTTGCAAATCTTATCGATGCACAATGTTAACGGAGAGCTGCTGAACGGCATGTGTTGTGACGGCACGCGGAACACGGCGGATAGAAAATGCACGCGGGACGGCTGCGATACGTTTTTCAAAGTTTGCCTGAAGGAATACCAGTCGAGAGTTTCTGCTGCGGGGCCCTGCAGCTTCGGATTTGGATCTACGCCTGTCCTCGGAGGGAATACATTTTCTTTCAAGAGCTCTGTCAGGAATGACAAATCCAGGATAGTTTTGCCCTTCAGCTTTGCCTGGCCGGTGAGTTGGAGACCTTAAGAAAACTCTCTGCGTTTCCTGACGCGCTTCTCAAAACAAGAAAAAAAGAGAAAATGTTGTTTGGCAGGGCAGTTATGTGCAATTACTGTCCGTTTGTCAGTCCCACACCCTGAAAAGTGGATCTTTTTGGTGGTTCTATGAATTATCCTTTTGAGGAGGGACCTCTTGGTCTCCTTATTATCTGCGCAAATTAACCAGGTGCGGGTATTTTTCTCCGTTAGATCTGTCTGTTGTTAATAAACAGCGTTATGGTGTTAAAACTGCTTTGCATTTTAGCTCATCGTAAAACTTAAATGTTAAGAATGCAGTGGAAAATCAAAAAAAAAAATGTGGGTAAATTGTGACTTACGATTAAAGACCATTAGGCACTCAAAAAAGGAATAAAAATCATATATTTCCTGAGAAAGGTCCCTTTTTTTAGTTTATTCTCTCCATCATAAGTTGGTTGTATGCTACTTTTTTCAGTGCAGTCTTGTTTCTCATAAATAGTTTCCCCTTGTCTGGCTTGATTTAACAAATAAAAAGTTAAGATAAAAACTCTGGAGAGCTGCATTCTCCCAGATTTCCTCCTCCTCCTCCTCCTCCTCCTCTGCCTCTCTGGCAGCTGCTCATGTTGCACAGTACAGAAACTCCAGGGTGAAAACCCACTTTCTGGTTTCCTCAAATGTCAGCTCTTCTTCATAGAGTAAATAAATGGGCCTGACAGGCCTGTGGGAGAGTTGTAGCTCTGTGAGAGATATGATTTGCCATGCTTGGAGCACATTTTCGATGTAGTGAAGAAAAAAAAAAAGCAGGACTGTGCACACAGACTGACTGGCCCCACAGCTTGGCCTGCAAACTCCTCCACTGTGCCTGATGGGTGAAAGGCACAGTCCACTGGTATGTGTGTGTCCAATTACATCAAGGCTATTTTTACCAACAATCTTGATGGAAGTTCTTGTTGTAATTTCGAGCAGCAATGGCCTCAAACGGCTAGGATATGTGAAAGAACTGGAAGATCATGTGTGATTTCTGTCGAACTTGTACATTTTTATGTGTGTTAGCTGTGGGGCAGGAGTGATCATTTAGATTTATGTTTTCCCTATGATCTGATAGCCAGTAAAACAATGTTCTCAGCAGGGTAGCATGCAATTTGATATGGTCTGTATTTTTTATTTGCCTTCCACTTAGACACTGGCGCCTCACACCTTTTTTTTTTTTTTTTGTTTTTTTAAAGACAAAGGTTTCTGTTTATGTTCACACCATGGCAGCACTAAGTTGGCATGAACACTCTGAGCCGGATTAGTTTCATCTTACTGGTTTGAAATCATTCCTGCTTGAAAACAGCACTTGTTGACATTGAAATGAAACATGGTGCCATTTCAAGTTTGAGAATTGCCTGCTTTACTCGTTTGTTTTCGGACATATTAATAAAGCGTGCATTAAATGTCCTACATGTCCTAGATCTCATGGTGGATGTTCTTGGCGTTAACGACTAGAGATCCATGGAAAGACCAAAAGTAGGGAGTTATACTGCTTGCAAAACTTGCAGAAAATGATGCATTGTGTGTATTATTAAAGAAATTTAACATTTAGATGATTAATAACTACTTTATTTGTTGAAAACATCGGTTTTGAGCAGCCAGGCTGTGATTATGGAAAGAACAGAGCCGCTCGTTACATTCTCTCATCCTTCACTTCAAGTGCTTTACTTCAGTGCACATTAACAATCGTCAGGTTAGGTATGATATCACTCTTTGTCCTTTTCATCAGTTGATTGGCTGTTGTGGACAGATGGCAGTATGGTGCAATTGGGTTGTTGGGTACTCCGAGTTCATGAAGCCCCCCTCCCTTCATCCTCTCTTGTGAGCTGCATGAAGTTGGCCTCTTGTCCAGGCCAAGGGCTTTGTTTAAGTCACGCTCGGTTGGACCCCAGGCATTTCATCGCTTTAACCTTGCCACCCACAGTAACTGCTGCACTTAATGAGGCTACACACATGTGCTTCGATCAGGTAGGGCGAGAGTGAGGCGTCCCATCATAGCGCCGCTGGCCGGACATCTTTAACATCAGCGCATCGTTG
Organism: Plectropomus leopardus; assembly: GCF_026936395.1. Lineage (NCBI taxonomy): Eukaryota > Metazoa > Chordata > Actinopteri > Perciformes > Serranidae > Plectropomus > Plectropomus leopardus. The sequence goes on from NC_142188.1 coordinate 23,732,470, forward strand.
TTTTAGATCCCTGTGTGGATGCACCAATGTCTGCTTTGGAGCTTTTATTCCACAGAGACATGAGGGCCCTCACAGTGTATCAAGCAGGGACAATGGTGTGCCCTCAGTGACTACAGTGAGGATTACAGAGCATAATAGAGTCAGTGCAGCTGTAATGCCAGTGCAGGGCAAGCAACAGGAAGCAGTTGTAGTAGACTCAGCAGTGATGAAGTTGGCTCTCGGGCTAACTGTGACCTTGCCTCTGTGGCCACCTCAGCATATTTAGCCCATGTTGCACCTTTACAGGGATAAAGAAGACTTTTAATTGGATTAGAGGTTAGATTGAGCTTCTATACACACTTAAGTGCTTGCTTCCCACCAAGTTTCTTTCTCGACTTAATTATATCCTAAGCCCTAGTTTATCTGGCACCTCTAATTCTGCTCAAATCTGATAATTATGCCCCGTTTAATGAAATAATTTTCCTCCATCTTTAAACACGATGCTGTATTGTTCTCTCAGACATGTAGGCATCGCTGTGATTGATTTGTTGACAAGTTGGAGCAGTCTGAGAACTGGCATCAGGTGAGTCACAGAACAATAGTCAGCTCAGCCTTGAGGGTAAGCGCTGCCGGCAGCTGTGGGGGGTAATGACATGTTTGTTTTATATAGTCGGCACTGATGTGGCAGTTAAGTGCAAATTACTCAAGTGAAAGAGGGAAAAGAAACGTGTTCTTTCTTTTTTTCCCTCCCTACCTCACCCTGTCTTCGAGTTTAACGGGGACTTTTTCTCGCGGTGTGGTGTCGGTGTGATGTTACATAATGGCTTCTGAAGCGTCGCTGCTTATTGGAGCTTTTTCAAACTGTTTGGAAGCACGCACAGAAAATGCATGTATTTGTTTCCTTTAATGGTTAGTGACCCTTGCAAAAAGACAGATGACTGGCTGCTTGTTTAGTTAAGTGTTTGATATGACTCTCTGGTCCTGGGGTTCACGTTTTGATCTTGTTTGCCTTGTGAGAAATCCAAAATCAGTTCGCCGTGTCAGTTGCTTTTGTTGGCAAATGTTGAGATTCTTTGGTAGGGGAGAGGTTCTGTCATGTCCCGGGGCTGACGTACAGCTACAGGTTATTTAATAAGCTATTGATTGTACACTCTTTCGCCAACTCTTGTTGACGAAAATCTCTTGGCAAACAATGCATTCCTTCCTTCTCTCCCCGTCTTTCAGTGCAGTCAGAAGCATTAAAGGTGAGTTTCATGACTGGGCCTGGGTTTTTATGGCAAACAGGGGTGTGTTATTGAGCAGTCGCAATCATTGGTTAGATCTCAGTTTGATACCATTGAAGTGATTGACTCAGGAAAACTGATACAGAAGGTCAACATCCCTTTGACTGGACTGTTTACATTTCCTGTGTGCTGAGTGAAGGCCTAGACTCGTCTAATCTGTTGCGCCTTGCCTTTATTTAGACCTTTGGCTTTTGCCTGTTATTCTGTGAGATATATCTCTTTTTTTACCTTGTAATGGTACATCAGTTGGCTCTGTTTTCAGTTGTACTGCAGGATGAGAGGCCTGTGTGTGTGTGTGTGTGTGTGTGTGTGTGTGTGTGTGTGAGAGAGAGAGAGTGTATTAGGAAAATTCCCCTACTGAGAGGATCCAGTAGTGTTCTTTGGCAAGTCATTGTGATTCGAACTGGAATGATCTTTATCGCTTATGTTACTTGTCTGTTGGACAGTGTTTGCTTGGCCGGGAAAGATAAGAAGACATATGGCCACACTTATTGCACTGTGTGTGTGTGTGTGTGTGTGTGTGTGTGTGTGTGTGTGTGTGTATGTAAGTAAGGGAGTGTGTGCCTTGCAGTTCAAAGAGAAGTTGTGAGTCAGCTGGGAGCCTGGGAAAAGTGAACCTGGCAGTGGCAGACAGTTCCAAGCTGATAACTGCTGGGGAGTTATGGAGTGTTAGTGAATGAGGAGTCAGGCAGTATCTCACTTTCTGGAAGCAGTTATTTGGTCTGGAAGTAAACATCCCAATAATGGCGAGGGCTACTTGTTAAATCAAATCACTTTGAAATTATTGTTGGAAAATACAAACTGCCTGTGGACGTTCAGCTGTAGTTTAAGTTGACACGGGGAGCAAATTTCAAAGACGGTGAATGGTAGACGTTATCTAAAGCCACTATCTAAAGTTTGGTGTACGTTTTTATGATGCGCACATTAATCATGTTTATGTGATCGACGTTTACGTAATCATTCTGTGCTGATGCTGCAGTAGCTTCCATGTTGAGGCATATGGATGTGTTGTCATGTTGTAACAGACCTGCTTTTTAAGGAATCAGAAAAAGCCATTAAACTTTATGCCTCTTTAGAACAGTCCGCCAAACAGAGATTTTAATGCACCCCCCCGACACTGTGTGAAGTTTTGTTGTGAAGCAGGTGAACCAGGCTTGTTGACATTTTCACTTGGCAGGGATCCATTGCTGCTCCGAGTGTAACTGCCTGTAAACTGATAATGTGCTTTTCAAAAATGCCTAGATTGTTTGAGAGGTCACTGTAGGGTCACAGAAGAGGAGACTTAACTGTAGTAGAATAAAAAGACTAATGCCACTTCTTACGTCTTCTCCCACTTCTCATTTTAGCCACAACCACGTCAATTTAATGTCGCAATGATGACTAATATTAAAATTGTGAGAGAAGGATGGTGTATTTTAGTTCATGAGTGTCGTTATTGTTGCATTTAAGTTCCTGTTTTTAAGAAGAGCTCACTATGCTCAGTGCACTGTCATATTTATGGGATTTGCTTTGGGTGGCTCTCTCAGATTGAGGTTTTCCTCAACACAAAATTGTTTCAAAAGTCTATGCTTACATGCAGGTGGGAGAGTAGATACTGGAATGATGCATTCAAGTGCAGTTTCTCAGACTGGAAAAATGACTCCCTTGTTAACCTCTATTGGCTAATTAACGCTTGGGGGCTTGGGGTGTGGGAAAAAATGCATATAGCATGATATTGCAATAGTTTTGTCCATGTATTTTATCAATACCTCGATTTTTTTTTTAGAATAAAGCTTATTAATATGACAAAGTAGTTTTTTTTTATTATAGAAATATTAATATCACTAATACAAATTAAGCTTTAGCATTGTTTTTCAGTTCACTAGATACCTTTTGCTGCCATAAATGTGAAGTGAGATGAACAGACTGAAAGATTTATTAGTCAAAAAAGATGCAGACAAAGTTTTCTTTTTGTGATATAATTTTAAGTTGGAAAAAGATAAGATATTTGCAATTTTAACACATTTGAAGTTGCAATAATATTGTATCATGACTTAAGTATCTTGATAGCATCATGTTGTGGGACCTGTGGTAATTCCCACAACTAATTAATGCTGCAGTGCTTTTGCAACAAAGTTTTGCACATCAAGGCCAGAGGACTCTTGTTCTTGGTGTTAATGTAACTGGCTGTAGGTGGGGTCATAGTAGTAGGTGAGTAGATATCACATTTCCACTGACTCACTCACTTGTGGTCTGTGACAAGTGATTGCAGCGAATTGTGAGTCAGGATATACTGTAAAGACTCATCACTGATGAGCACTGCATTTGAAATAATAGCTGCCCTGATTGCAGTGAAACGTTGGCACAGGATGAGACAAATGTCTCTTGGAAAGATGGAAATTTGAATGGCTGACAAATCAAGGTAAAGCCATGACAAAAGGTCCAGGAGTGAGTCATACCTCCTTTTTTCTTTCTGTGGAAAGTGAACAGGGGATTTCCTCTGAGCAAGGTTTGTTTACCGTGAAGTCATCTCAGCAAAAAGGGCCAGAGTGGCAACACATGAATGTCTGAAATGTCTCCACGCAGCGCTGCTAGGGGCAAGCATGTGTGCGAATGTAGCAAGTAGGTGTTTTCTAGTGGATGCTCGAGCACTGTAAGTGGATTACACTTTCTCACAATCGCATACTTTCTCTCTGACTCTTGTCATGCGCGCTCGCAGACACATTGTTCGCTCCCTCATGACTGTGGCACAGGGCAGAGCGAATGTGAAAGCTGATATTGGTGTGAGCGCTACCGACCCCGAATCGGACAAAGCGTTTTTCGGGAGTGCTGAAATCAAGACAAGCCCTCCAGAGTGCAGTACTCATTCAGTCTGTCTCTGCCTTTTTTCCTCGCCGTCCAGACTTTTCTTTTCATTATTTACCCATCTTGACTTTGCCTATAAAGCAGTAACCTTAAGCACTTTGCTGTTGTTTATTTACATCAGTCATGGCACACGGCAGGACTAGAGGTTTATAATTTAGCATAAAATTGAAAATTCAGTATACATTGCAAAACAAAACTGACTGAGTGCGTTCTCTGACTCCTCTCACCACATTTTATAAATATGTGGAGAACAGTTTCCAAAGAGAGCAAGGTTACCGTGGCTGAGATGAAGACATATTTTTGGCATTGCAGGGTGAATTATTCTTTTCTATGTGCTATTTGTTTTATTCTAGTCATCAGTCTGGTGCGGCTCTGCTGTATCTGGCTGGTTGTTGGTGCATCAGACACCCTCCTGCTGGGTGGGCGTCCAGCTAGACCAGACCACTGCCCATGTGTCTGTCATCCTAATCGTTGGGATGCAGAGACCTCTGCAGCACCGCCAGCTTATCCTCTCCTAATCAGATCAACAGGACCGTTGTTATAAGTTAACAGTTAGCAGCTTCTGTCCGAGGCCCTGTTGTAAGCCAACTTAATGAGAGGGAGATGGGACTTTATTGCCGAGGCTGGTGAGGTTATGGGAAACTGGAAAGTTGTGGATTTTTTTTTTCAACCCTTAAAACACAAGCTATCAGGGTTCCTACAGATCCTTAATAAGTCTTAAAAGGCACTTAATTAATTAATCAAAAACTAAGCCCTAAATTGGTATTAAAATGTCTTAAATCAACCTTTCATAAGTCTTAAAAATGCTAAAAGACTGGAATTAGGATATTATGACTAATTTTTTTCTCATGTTGCATTGTAAATCTAAAAATAAATGGTGGTATCAAACGTCTGAATATTTCATCATATGCCTCATGCATTATTG